>NW_023425559.1:805000-812500 GCF_014108245.1 Pipistrellus kuhlii | reverse complement strand
TCCCCGCCCCTCCCCGCCCCTCTCCCCGCCCCTCCCGCCCCCCGCCCCCTCTTCACCCCTCCCCGCCCCCCCTCCCGCCCCTCCCTCCCCGCCCCCTCTTCACCCTCCCCCGCCCCCTCCCCGCCCCCTCCCTCCCCGCCCCCCTCTCCACCCCTCCCCGCCCCCCTGTCCTCCCCCCCCCCCGCCCCCTCCCCACCAATCCCAACCCCCTGTCCTCCCCCCTCCCCCCTCCCCCCCTCCCTCCCCACCCCTCCCGCCCTCGCCCTCTCCCCGCTCCTCCTCCCCCATCCCCCCCTCCGCCCCCTCCCCGCCCCCAGGGCCCAGCTTCCTCAGGTCGTGCAGCTCCCCTCCTGCTTTTCAGTGCCTGCCAGGCCTGCCCCCGCCTCTGACCCACCATCCCCTGACCCGCTGCCCCCTCATCCGCGGTCCCCTCACCCATTGCCCTCTGACCCGCAGTTCCCTGACCCAGTACCCTCTGACCTGCTGCCTTCTGACCCACTGTCCCCTGACCCGCTGCCCCCTGACCCGTTTTCCCCTGACCCGCTGCCCTCTGACCTGATGCCCCCTGACCCGCTGCCCTCTGACCGGCCGCCCCCTGACCCGCCGCCCCTGCCCTGTGCCCCAGGCCTGCAGGTGGTGCTCAAGTCCATCATGAAGGCCATGGTCCCGCTGCTGCAGATCGGGCTGCTGCTCTTCTTCGCCATCCTCATGTTCGCCATCATCGGCCTCGAGTTCTACATGGGCAAGTTCCACAAGGCCTGCTTCCCCAACGGCACCGGTGAGCGGGGACACGGAATCCGCGGGCGGGTTCGGGCCGGGGAGCAGGAGGCAGGCCTGACTGCCCGGCCCCGGAGGTCAGCTCGGGGTCCCAGTGTCTCCTCGGCCCACTGCGTGGTCCCGGGCTGCCAGCTGTCCGCTGGGCACAGGGCCTGGCGGGCACGGGGCTGCGGTGGCTCCCAGGGACGGGCAGGTGCGTGTCGGGAGAGCGTGTGGCAGTCCGGCCGGAGGGAGGGGAGTCAGGTCCTGGGCGGGCGAGGGGCGTGCTGCGTCTGGTTTGAGATGGATGAGTCCCGGGCGGGAGTGGGGTTCCAGCTGAGGGAGAGGGCAGGCCGGGCCTACGTGCTGCTGGGCTCAGGGTGTGCGCTCCCCCTTTCCCACGCAGAAGCCAAGCCCGTGGGCGACTTCCCCTGTGGCAAGGAGGCGCCCGCCCGGCTGTGCGAGGGCGACACCGAGTGCCGGGAGTACTGGCCGGGCCCCAACTTCGGCATCACCAACTTCGACAACATCCTGTTCGCCATCCTGACCGTGTTCCAGTGCATCACCATGGAGGGCTGGACCGACATCCTCTACAACGTGAGTGGCCTGAGCCCCGCCCCTCCTCCACCCGCCAGGGGCCCAGGAGCAGTCTCAGCTCAGACTCTTCTTTTAAAATAAATTTTTAAAAATACATTTTTATGGGTTTCAGAGAGGAAAGGAGAGGGAGAGAGATGGAAATGTCCGTGATGAGGGGTAACCATGGACCAGCTGCCTCCTGCATGCATCCTCCTGGGGATGGAGCCGCAGTCTGGGCCTGTGTCCTGATAGGGAATCACACCGTGACCTCCTGGCTCATAGGCGGGTGCTCACCACTGGGCCGTACCGGCCGGGCACAGCTTAGTCCCTCACCTGGGCCTGCAGCTCCTGCTGGGAAAGTGGGCTGAGGGAGGGGTGAGGTCAGGAAGGACGGGCCGCGCAGCCCCTGCCGTCCTGTTCGCAGTCACTTCTCCGCGTGGGCCGGGAGGAGTCTTGTCCCTGAGCCAGGAGTGTGTGAACCCCCTGCAGGAGGAGCGGGCAGAGCCACTAGGGGTCTCCCGCGGGGGAAGGCGGGGCTGCCTGAGGGGCGGGCACGCTGGGCTGAGCCGAGCCGGGGCCCAGGGAGGCGCCTGGGGGAGCCTGTGCCGTCCCTCTGCTTCCTCTCTGGTCCTCGGGCAGTGCCGGCGTGGTCGTGCCAGAAGCTGGCGTTGCCCTGGGGGAGCCTGGCGCCCTGTCGCTCCCCTTCCCGCCGGACACGCCTCCGGAGCAGACCTCCGTCTTCTTTAAGGGGCAGCCTCCCCTCCCGCCGCCTCCGCCCCTCCAGCTCGGGGTGCCAGCCGGGCAGGGGCGATGGAGGAGCGGCGTTGGGGGCGGGCAGGGAGGCGCCTGGGAGCCAGGAATCCGGCGGGAAGGGGCAGCGGGGTGGCTGGGCTTTGGTGGGTGGAAGGTGTGTTCTGCCCTGCAGCTGTGGGTGGGGTTCCGGTTGGGGGGTCCCTGGAACATGAGGTGCTTCCGTTTGAACTCTCGCTGGTGCGCCAGGATGTGGCGGGGCCGCGGCCCCTGGAGCCTGTGCCTGCCTCGGGGCTTGTGGGGACCCGGGTGAATCTTGGGGCTGGGCACCCAGCGGCCGGCAGGCAGAGGCCCAGGCCTGTGAACTAGATTCCCTCTGGAGCGGAAGCGCGTCTGTGACAGCTCTGTGAGCGCGGACAAAGGCAGGGATGGCGGGCTTGGCTGTCCTCTCCCTCAGCCCATCAAGGAACGCTCTGCACAAAAGGACCCTAAAAATAGCTCAGAGCGGCCCCACCTACCAGCCCCCCGCATGCACAGAGCCGCCCGCCCGCCTGCCCGCCGGGGCTCCCGGGCTGGCCAGTGGCCATGTGACTCCTCCTGATCTGCACCGGGGGCGGGCGGGAGGCCCCTCAGGAAGGGGCCCGGGGGCTCCATCGACACCCATGGGGCCCGGTGCTGGGCGCTCCCTGAGAAGCTGCAGGGGGTGGGGTGAGCAGGAGATGTCAGAAAGACGGCTCGGAGGACCAGCGCTCTGAAGAGACTCGGGAGGTCTGGAGCCAGCCCTGCGGTCGCTGCGGGACCTGACTTGGAGTTGTGGCCGGACCCGGACGCGGTGACGGTGACGCCGTGAGGCTAGGCCGAGCAGGTGGCCGCCGTGCACGCGGAGAGGGCTGGCAGGATGGGTGTGGAGGCCAGGCAGGCGGTGCGGGGAGCCTCCTCACCACCCAGGGAGGGCTCTCTGGCTCCCCCAGACGCGGCTCCTCCGCTGGAGGGCGCTCCGTGCCCGGCAGGGGCCTCTCGTGGGCCAGCTGAGGCTGGGGGATGGTGGGCAGCCAGGAGTCCCTTTAAATTCCGACCCAGGGTGATGGGGTCGCTTCAGAGAACATCGCTCAGCGTGGACCCTGGAAGCTGACGGAGGGGGCCCTGCTGGAGGAGGAGAGGAAGCGGAATCGCAGTCAGTTCCTGTGGCCGAGTTAGCTTCGGGGCGAAGGAGGGGCCTGCCTGTCCCCCCTCCTCCCGCGCCTGTGGTGGCTGCCAGCCAGCCCTGCGGCTGTGGGAGGAAGGGTGCCGCCTGGGGCACCGGGCCTCGTGTCCCCGCACATCCCTCCGCACGTCCCTCCCGCCGACGGGGGCCAGCTGGGCCGCAGGCTCCGTGTGGAGCATGTTGACCAGTTTGCCAGCAGCCGGGACTGACACTCTGAACCCAGACTGCTTCCTACTGGGCGTGACTGTGGACTTCCTGTCACTCAGGACGGCTCCACACTCTCCTCCAGGGCCAGTCGGTTACACACACGTGGCTCTGACACGTTCATGGTACTCGGAAGGCGTGTGCGTGCACCCACAGGCTGGAGAGGAAGGATCACAGGTGTGAGCTGAGCCATGGGGGCGGGCGGGGCGGGGGGCGCGTGGGGAACGGGGTGTCTGCTCAGTTCCCCCCCCCCGGGAGTAGGGGTGGAGCCTGCATTCTGCTCTGACCCTTGACCTTCTCGACCGTTCTGTCGCAGTGGGGTGCTGCGTGTGCAGTGGGCACACGGGTGCAGGGCTGCCCGATGCACATGTGAAGTCACGGGTGGTGGTTAAAATCACGTGGGGGTGAGACCGCCTGGGTAATGAGGGCTGGTGGAGAAGGATCGCCCGGCGCTGAGCCGGCTCCCCGCCTGGCCTGCGGCTCCAGCAGCAGCAGAGCCGGCTCCGGGCTGGGCCTGGCTGGGGCCGGAGGAACGCGGGAGCCGGCAGAGCAGAGCGTGCCCGGGCGGGCGTCAGGAGCCGGTCAGGTGGCGCGAGGGCTCCAGGAAGGAGCAGGTGAATGTGACCGGAGCAGGACGTCCTGGACCCTGGAAGCCAGGTGAAAGGTGAAAGTTAGAGGCGGAAGGCAGTGCTAGGTGAGGGCAGCATATGAAGTCGCTCGGAAGGGCTTCCTCTGGGACCCAGAGCGGCGCTGGGAGGTGAGGAGGGAGACCCGGGCCCGGCTCTGAATGGAAGGCTGTCTCAGGACGCGGCCAGAAACTGCTGGGACCCGTGGTCCTGGCCCTGTTCCTGCCGGGGTCCCAGCCTGTGGAACCCGCTGTGTCACCGGCTGTGGGAGGCTGTCCCAGGCCTGGCAGCCACTGCCCGGGGAGCCCTTTGGCATTTCAAGAGCATCACGTCTGTGGCTGGGTCCGGGCCGGTTCCCTGCACGTTGCTCTCTGGGGGTCCCCGGTGTGCTGGCTGCTGGTCTCCGCGGAGCGTGTGCCTCGTCGGCGCTCACCGTGGCTGGGAGTGACGTGGCCCCGCAGGCCGGAGCACAGCTGTGCAGCGGAGCCCTCGCTCCTCGGGCAGTGCCCGCGTGCCGTCGGCTCCGTGGCTCCCGGCGGTGTCTCGGGAGTGGGCTCCGTAGCCAGGGCCTCGGGAGGAAAGCTCTCCAGGAGGCCGTGCTCCTGCACCTCCTCCGGTGGCCGGGACGACCTCCTGGTGCCGTCGCTGTGTCGACTGAGCCCGTCAGAGACGCACGTGGCGGGACGCTCTTCTCGTGCGTATTTGCCGTGACACGGGGTCTCCTGCCCGCAGTCTGTCGGTCGTTCTTTTCCCGGGCGTTTTTCCCACTGGAGACGTCTTCGAGGCTGGAGTGGTGCTTCACGTTGGGTTGGAGGTCTGCAGTGCTCGTGGCGTGTGCGGCGAGCGCCTGTGTGTCGCCATGGCACCGTGTACGTGCTCTTTGGGGAAGTGTGTACTTGGCTCCTGTGCCCATTTACAAGTTGGGTTGTCGCCCAGCCGGCCTGGCTGTGGGTGAGTGTCGGCCTAGGAACCAGGAGGTCACGGTTTGATTCCTGTTCAGGGCACAGGCCTGGGGTGTGGGCTCAATCCCCAGTGTGGGGCGTGCAGGAGGCAGCTGATCCATGATTCTCTCTCATCACTGATGTTTCTACCTCTCCTTCTTTCCCCTCTGAAATCAATAAAAAATATGTTTTAAAAAGTTGTGTTATTTGTGATTTTACTTATTTTGAAAAATGTTTTGGTCAGTCCTCGCTGGAGGATCTTTCCCACTGATCTTTAGAGAGCCCACGCCCCAGGAGGGAAGGGAGAGAGGCAGAGAGAAGCATGGAGGCGAGAGAGGCACTTGGACCCTGACCAGGTCTGCGCTGCCCTTTTCCCAGCTGCTTGAGGGCTAAGGTTTGACAGTTGAGCTGCAGGTTTCCTCTTTGCATGCGTCAGTTTACCTCTGGGCGCTGCTGTAGCTCTGTCCTTCACGTTTGCTGTATCGCGTTCTCATTTTCATTCCGTTCATTCAGTTAGAAATTCCCTCCAGGCTCCTTGTTCCTGCTGCTTGGGGCTGGGGGGGGGGGGGCAGTCTGCTCCGCAGTGTGCCTGCAGGTGCTCCCCATTGGGAGGCTCCTCCCGCGGTCTGTACTGGGGGTGGGGGTCGCCGTGTACTGCGGGGACACGTGGAAGCCCTGATCTCCACGAGCCCCATGACAGCACCTCACCAGGGAGGTGAGTGGGAGTGGATCCATGCTCCCATGGCAGGGGGCAGGGACGGGAGAGGCCTTGCTCTCCACTGGCTAAGGAGGACTCTCCCACCTCCCTGCTGGCTCTCCGGTTTGGGGTGCGGCTAGTCTGGGCTTCCTGCTGGGCCGCTGCTGGCAGGGACAGAGGGGCAGCACCGTTCGGCTGGAGCGGTGTCTTGCGAGGCTGCCTTTGTTTAGAGAGAGCTGGCTTCGAGCTGAATGTCCCGCCCGGGCCTGTTGGCATTTCCAGGCCGCAGCTTCTTCAGCGACAAGTCTGCACACGTGGGGCGAGGACAAAGCAGCAAACACCGGGAGACTCGTCGCGGCCTGGTCCTCGCCGGCCGCCTCCGCCCCCGCCGCCTCCGCAGGGTCTTCCGGCAGCCGCCAGGCACTGGCTGTGCCGAATGGGAACAGTGGGAGCGTGTCTCCCTCTTCCCAGAAGCACACGCTCCTTTTTTGTTTTGTTTTGTTTTGTTTGAGAGCAGAAGACGGTGGCTTGGCTGCTGCCGGGAATGGTCCATTAGAGGAGGCAGCAGGAGCCAAGGCTGAGCAGTGGGGGCCTGGCTGCTCGCGCAGCTCCTGCTCCACGGGGCCCATGGCCCAGGGCGTGGCGGGAGGACCCGGCAGAGTGAGGTCCGGTGCGGAGGGCGCTTTGCTTTGGAGTCGGACTGTCTTTCCCGGCTCAGTGTCCGGAGTCAGGAGCCACAAGTTGGCATCGGTCCCGGGTCCGGGAGCTCGGGGAGACGCCCCGCCCAGCCACATGCTGGAGGCTGGGATCCCCAGGACGCTCCTGCCTGTGCCCGCCCAGGGCACTGCCTCCAGGGGGGACACAGGGCCGTGGTCGCCCCACCCTGTCTGTCATGCCCAGCACGGCCTGGCACGTCCATTGAGGACCCAGACAGACAGAACAGTGGGAAATAGACTGGCTCCCGGGCCCACGCCTTCTGTGGGCTGTGCCAGGAGCACCCTCGGCCCGGGAGGTGCCCTTTGCCTTCGGCTGTGGAGGCCAGGCTGAGTGCAGGCTGTCACAGGCAGGCACGTGCCCGAACGTTCTCTGGGGACTTTGGGGCTTGCTGTTGATCTGGGGACCATGTGCCGGCGCTCCTGCCTCTGAGGTGAGGCGGCTGCTGCAGGCAGATGGTCAGACGTGGGTCTTGGGGGCTGTGGCTGCCCACAAGAGCAGCCTGGGGCGGGAGGAGGTGTCCAGGCAGAGGCCGGGCATGCCATCCTCGGTGCCCTGGGCCGGCTCCTCGTGGGCATGGCCGGGAGAGCTCCATGGGGCAGGGGCAGGGGCAGGGGCAGGGGCAGGGGCAGGAGGGCTTCCCAAGTCCTGCCTGGGCCCTTCATCCCCCGCCTGGACCCTGCCAGGTGCCTGAGGAGGGGCCCGGCCACCTCCACGGTGAGGGCTCTTCTTGTCCCCTGTCCTTCCTCATCTCCTCTTGCTTCCAGACAAACGATGCCGCTGGCAACACCTGGAACTGGCTGTACTTCATCCCTCTCATCATCATCGGCTCCTTCTTCATGCTCAACCTGGTGCTGGGCGTGCTCTCGGGGTAAGAGCCGTGATGGCGGGCGCTGCCCCTGCGTGCGCTCGGGTGACGGAGCGGTCACAGGCCTGTGTGACCCGGCGGGTGAGGGCGGGGAGACCTGGCTGGCCACAGGGCTGCCCTCCATGTGGGCGGGCACTCCCAGCATCCTGAGCGCTGGCCAGCTT
>NW_023425559.1:727500-800000 GCF_014108245.1 Pipistrellus kuhlii | reverse complement strand
TCCGCCGGCCGTGGCTGTGTCCAGACAGGGCTGGAGGCTGCGTCCCAGCTCAGCAGGGAGGCTGGGGTGGAGCAGCGTCTTCCTCGGGTGGGATGGGCGTGGCGTGTGGAGCGCCTGCCAGGAAGCTGCCGTCAGGGTTCCGGGAAGCTCCCGGCCTGGCCCACCGGCTGTGCGGGCTGACGGGGCGGTGGCTGCTGCCTGAGGCGGCTGCTCCATACAGACTGGACTCTCCAAGGCCTCAGCCTGTTTCATCTCAGTGATACCAGGAGACACCAACATGTTGGTGCTCTTAGCGTGCACACACACATGCACACATGCACGCATGTGCAGATGTGCTCAACATCACGTAGCAGCCAAGGGCTTAGAGCTGCACGCACATGCCAGCCTGTGGTGCAGAAGGTGGAGAAATCCGAGGCGGGCAGGGCGGAGGCTCCCAGCCAGACCCTGCCCTGCGGACCCGTTAGAGGAGGAGGGCGGGGTACAGCAGGACCCCCAGGCCTCCGGGAGGAGCGGGTTGGCCCGAGGGCAAGGCTGTGCTCCTGGGAGGTGGCCAAGGGCTGCAGACAGACCAGGTCACCCACCCCCATCCCCCATCCCCCATCCCCCATCCCCCCATGAGGCGCTGCTGTCCTTGGTGGAACCGTGCAGGGCCAGGGGCCAGCGTCCTGAAGGTGGTTTAATGGGGTGAGGGCGCCTCCAGAGGAGGGGGTGTGTCCTGGGGCTGCCGCCCCCGCACGTCCTCAGCGCGCCCCCTCTCCCCAGGGTCCCCCTTCGCCCGCGCCAGCCTCAAGAGCGGGAAGACGGAGGGCTCGTCCTACTTCCGCAGGAAGGAGAAGATGTTCCGCTTCTTCGTGCGGCGCATGGTGAAGGCGCAGAGCTTCTACTGGGTGGTGCTGTGCGTGGTGGCGCTCAACACGCTGTGCGTGGCCATGGTGCACTACAACCAGCCGCAGCGGCTCACCACCGCGCTGTGTACGTAACGGGCACCACCCGCCCCCCGTCCCCCAGCCACCTCCAGGCTGCAGCCTGGAACTCCTGGGCCACCTCCATGACCTTGGGGCGCCCTGACCCCGTGCCAGCAGGCTGCTCAGGCCCATGCCAGGGCTGCCCAGGCCTGGGCCCTGGGCCCTGGATCCAGGAAGCCGAGCTGATTGGCTCAGCCTTACCTTTCGGGAGTGAGACGAGGGAGGGTCTGGGCGTGGGGGGGGGGATGGCCAGGCACAGCCAGCCCAGGCAGACTGGGTCCTCCCTGTGGGGCTTTAGACCTGCAGGCCAGGCACAGAGCTGCTCTGTTCATTTTCCACAAGATGGCGCTCCCGCCGGGCACCCCCCCCCCCCCCCCAGGGGAAGGCAGGCTCCGGGGGCTCCTCTGGCCATTCCCACCCTCTTGTTGATTGGCTGGACCTGGGTGTGTCCGTCACCAGGCTGATTTACAGCCCTGAGTCTGTGAGCCACGACCAGGGCCTCGGGATCTGAGTCCTGAGTGGCCTTGGCCTCCGCGGCAGTTCCAGGAGGCAGAGGAAGGCAGCTGGGAAGGGGCTCCTTGTCCTTCCAGGCGGGTGGCCCCAGGCTCTGCAGGCCACGGAGCTGGAAGCTGAAAGAGCTGCCAGAGCTGTGCAGACAGGCCAGGCTGGAAGGCTCCCCTGAGGCCGGGCCTGGTGTCCGCTGGGCTGGGCTGGAGCCGGAGGGAGGAGGCTGCGAGCTAACCCCCTCTTCTCCGGCTTCTCCTAGACTTTGCAGAGTTTGTTTTCCTGGGTCTCTTCCTCACAGAGATGTCCCTGAAGATGTACGGCCTGGGGCCCAGGAGCTACTTCCGGTCCTCCTTCAACTGCTTCGACTTCGGGGTGAGTGAGAGGCCAGGCAGGTCAGCACTGGGGTCCAGGTGTGCCAAGCTGGACCTCGCCAGAAGGTGCAACAGCCCCCTCACTGCCCAGCCAGGGGGACTCGGGGCTGCGGGACGGTGACCCCGTGGTCAGCAAGGCTGCCTGTGGACGGCAGGCGCAGGGTACAGGGGGCCTGACCCGGCCTGGCCCTGATGGTGGGGCGCTTCCCCAGGCTGCCCGCCTTGGGATTTCCCCCTTCCCTTCCCTGTCTGTCCCTCCGTCCGTGTCCTCCTGGGCCCGTGGGCCCGCAGCTGCGTGCGAGGCGCGTGCTTGAGCTTGAGCTGCTGCAGAGGCAGCAGGGCGGGGCTGCAGGGGCGCCGTGCACACGTAGGTCGCCTGTGCCCAGAGCCTGACCCCCCTCTCCGCAGGTCATCGTGGGGAGCATCTTTGAAGTGGTCTGGGCGGCCATCAAGCCGGGAACCTCCTTCGGGATCAGCGTGCTGCGGGCCCTCCGGCTGCTGAGGATCTTCAAAGTCACCAAGTACGCCCCTGCCTGCTGCGGGGCGCGTGCCAGCAGCCGGGGCAGGGCTGTCCCGGGCATTCGTGGGGCGGCGTGCCGGCAGCCGGGCAGGGCTGTCCCGGGCATTCGTGGGGCGGCGTGCCGGCAGCCGGGCAGGGCTGTCCCGGGCATTCGTGGGGCGGCGTGCCGGCAGCCGGGCAGGGCTGTCCCGGGCATTCGCTGGGCGCGTGCCGGCAGCCGGGCAGGGCTGTCCCGGGCATTCGTGGGGCGGCGTGCCGGCAGCCGGCCAGGGCTGTCCCAGGCATTCGTGGGGCGGCGTGCCGGCAGCCGGGCAGGGCTGTCCCGGGCATTCGTGGGCGGTTTTGCTCTCAGCTGTCTGGAAGCTGTCTCTGTGGCTCAGAATTGTATAGACACAGAAAGCGATCGCACAGGCCCGGCCAGCAGCCCACCTGACTTCGTCTCAGCCTCGTCAGGAGCATGTCCGTCCTTGGGGTCGTCCCGACAGCCTCGGTGTTGCTGGCGGCCTCTCTAGCTCCCATCAGCGCGCCCACTCATCAGTCCCTCCTGCCAGGCTCTGACCGGCTGACCTGAGCCCGCCTGGCCCCTGCCGCCAGGCTGCGCCGCCCTGTGCCCGGGCCGCTGTCTGACGGCTCCCACTTATCCCTGGGGTGCTGAGTCACCGGAGCAGCGAGCTGCTCTGTTTTGCCCACAAGGAGGCTAAGGCGGGCAGAGGTGGTGCGGGGAGTGAGGACAGCTGGGCTGGATCGCACCTTCATGGCTAGAGCTGTGTGACGGGGCCAGGAGACAGCAGCCTGGGTCCCAGCGGCCGGAGGGCAGGAGGCCCCTGCACTGGGCGGCTGGGTGTGGGCCCAGGATGCCCCAGGGCGGAGCTCAGCTGTCAGTGGGCCTCGGCGGGGCCGGCTCCGGTCCCTCCAGGGGGCTCGGCCTGTGTCCGGGTCTGGGCTGGTCACGGTGCCCGGAGGGGAAGCTGGGTGCTCTGGGCTCGGCACAGCAGGAGCGGCGGTAAGGGGTTCAGGCTCTCTGAGGGTCGGCAGCCAGGCTGTGGGGACTTCAGGGACCGTGTGCTCGAGAGCCCGGGAGAATGAGGGAGTGAGGCATGGAGGGTGCTGAGGGCTTGGGCCAGGCTTCACGCCCGCTGCAGTGGCCTTTGCGGGGATGGCGTGGAGTTGACTGCGTCCTCACGCAGGTCCTCACTCAGGTCCTCTGCAGCTGCCATGCGGCTGTCCTCACACACAGCGCTGCCCGTGGCCCTGGAGGCGTTGGGTGTGGGGTGCAGAGGGGCCTGGATGAGGCCTGGTTGGGGGGGGGGGGCTGGGGGAGCGGCGTGGTTCTGCTGAGCGGAGTGATGGGGCAGGTGTGAGGGCCCCGGGGACAAGGGCGGTGGGCCGGGCTGCGGTGGGAGCTCCGCTCCCTCCAGGCGCGTGGCCCTGGGGGTCAGGAGGTCCCGGAGCCACGTGTGACATGAGAGCGGGCATCCCGCCAGGCGCAGCCTGTGCTCACACCCCGTCCGTCCGCTCCGACAGGTACTGGAACTCCCTGCGGAACCTGGTGGTGTCGCTGCTCAACTCCATGAAGTCCATCATCAGCCTCCTGTTCCTGCTCTTCCTGTTCATCGTGGTCTTTGCCCTGCTGGGCATGCAGCTGTTTGGGGGACAGTACGTGGGGGGGGGGTGCTCAGAGCAGTTTTCAGGGGACAGTATGTGTGTGTGTGGAGGGGTGTCAGAGCAGCTGTCAGGGGACAGTACGTGTGTGTGGGGTATGCTCAGAGCAGCTGTCGGGGGACAGTACGTGTGTGTGGGGGTGTCAGAGCAGCTGTTCGGGGGACAGTGTGTGTGTGTGGGGGGGTGCTCAGAGCAGCTGTCGGGGGACAGTACTTGTGTGTGAGGGTGCTCAGAGCAGCTGTCGGGGGACAGTATGTGTGTGTGTGTGTGTGTGTGTGGGGTGATCAGAGCAGCTGTCGGGGGACAGTACTTGTGTGTGGGGGGGTGTCAGAGCAGCTGTTCGGGGGACAGTATGTGTGTGTGTGGGAGGGTGCTCAGAGCAGCTGTCAGGGGACAGTGTGTGTGTGTGGGGGGGTGTCAGAGCAGCTGTTTGGGGGACAGTACGTGTGTGTGTGGGGGTGTCAAAGCAGCTGTCAGGGGACAGTATGTGTGTGTGTGTGTGGGGGGGGGGTGATCAGAGCAGCGGGGCTGGCCCAGCCGTCTCCGCCTGAAGGTCACCCACAGCTGTGAGGGTGCCGAGCTGCGGGCCCGGTGTTGGCTCCTGATGGGCTGCCTCACTCAAGGCTCCTTGTTTTTCTCAGGTTCAACTTTAAAGAAGAGACTCCAACGACCAACTTTGACACCTTCCCTGCCGCCATCCTCACTGTCTTCCAGGTAAGGCCCCAGCCCGGCCCCTCGGGCCCACTCGGCTCTCCCGTCTCCTCAGGCCTCTGTAGCCAGCTCTGCGCACCCCACGGGAGGGCCGGGCCGCGGGGCCCATGTCCTGTGACGCCGCCCGGGAGCTCCACTGTCACCTCTCAGCCCCAAGGACCCGGCTCCACAGCGGTTTGTCCCTGAGAATAAAACAGCAAAGGGCCCCCCGCTCGCCGCCAGTCCTCTCCTGTCTGCGGGTGCCTCCCCCCCGGCCCCGGGTGTACCCCCCCCCCCCACCTCCCTGTGCGCCCCAGAGCTTCCGAGGGCCCTCCTGCTCCAACACTTACCCCCTGGGCTGCCGGCCTCACCAAAGCTGGAGCCCACAGCGTGTGCCCGCCCAGGGGCCTTCCAGCCTGGCTGGTGCCGCAGAGGAACCATCCACACGTCTCCCACCGCGACCCCGTCTCCCGTCCCGGTGGGAGCCCCGTGGCCTCGCCCGGGGAACCTCCTGCTTCTGGCCAGCTGGGACCTGCCTGTCCCCGCCCGCGTCCGGTCTCACCTCACCCACAGCCGCTCCGTTTCCTGAAGTGGGCACGCCTGCGCCCACGCCGCTCCCCCCGGATGCTCACAGCCCCGGCTCCCACAGCCGGGCCCCGAGCTGGTTAGCACTGGGGGAAGGAGGGCCCTGCGCCTGGGGCACAGGAGTGGTGTCCAGGCTGGGCCACGGGCAGAGGGAGGCCACGGCCTTTGCCAAGCATGACACTGCCCCATGCCAGGCAGGAGCGCCCTCTGACTGTGGGCCACGGGCCAGCCTGCCAGAGGGATGCGGACTGCCAGGTGAGGGGAGATGGCAGGTTGGGTCCAGCCGGAGTAGGAAGGAGCTTGGGCGTGGCAGAAGGGGGCACCCGCCTGGGCGCCGCGGTGCCACACAGAGAGGGTCTGCCCAGGGGGCTCCCAGCGGGCAGCCATGTGGTCGGCGGTCAGAGCCGCGTTGCCGTGTCTGTTGTTAGGAAGGACCGGGGCGTGGTGGTGGCGGTGCTGGGGGCCCAGGGAGGAGATGGTCTGGTGGATGGTGCTCAGGTTAGACCCGGGCCTGTGGCCGACACAGAAGTGACGGTAACTGGTTATAAACGAAGGGCTGGCCGCGTGGACAGCAGTGCCGTGGGCTGGAGGCCAGAGCCGTGCGGGCGCAGGGCCCAGGCACCCGCGGGCGGGAAGAGGCAGGTGGGCGGGCGTCCCCGCACGGACGGGCTCTGCGCTGGGCGGGGGGTGGCCCAGAAGAGGCGGAGGGGAGCTGGTTGGCTGTGGGAGGCCGAGACGAGCACAGGGCAGGCGCTGGGAGGCCCACAGGATGGTAACGGGCCGGAGGCCTGAGACCCGGGCCCGGAGGCCCTCTCACGGGAGCCTGCAGACCATGCGGCGGGTGCTCTTCCCCGGGGGCCTTGGACACCCACAGTCTGAGCCGAGCTCGCCCTGGGCACGTGGAGGCGACGGGAAAGCGACTGAGAACGAGTGTGCCAGAGGTCCTCGGAGGGGGAACGGAAGGACTGTCGGTCCCACAACATGGCAGCCGGGCCCTGAGCGCCACCCGCAGGCTGCGCGGAAAGGCAGCTCGTTGGGTGAACAGGGCGTGCTGTTCGGGGCCCGGGAGGACGGCGAGTTCACCTGCGGAGCCACGGGCGCGGCCACTCGGGTGGGCGGCCAGCACTGTTCCAGAATGCGCCGAGAGGGTGTGTGCTCCGAGGCCAAGCAGGTGAAGAACGCGAACTGGAACCCTCCCAGGCCCGTGCGAGGACGAGAGCCAGTCCACCTGGAACACCAGGCGTCCTACGGAAGAACGAGTCTGACGGAGGCCTCTGAGCAGGGTGCCGGGAGCCCAGCTTTCACATTCCGGGACAATCCAGTCCCCTGGGGCCCAGCAGCGCTGCGATTCAGGGGGGGGGGACTACCACGCGGAGACAGTGTGGGGGGTGCACCACCCCGCCCCCGGCTAACAGCACCAGCCGTCCGTCTCCACATTCAGTAAGGCGAGGGCTTCGAAGAAGCAAGTGCATCCAACCATCCCAAGAATAACTGGAAACCCAAACCACTCCGGAAGCGGAGCAGTTAGAGACCTGCCCGCTCAGCCCCCGCGAGCTGCGTGAGTGTGAGAGGAAGTTACTGCCATCTTGTGCAGAGACGCCGGGGGGGGGGGGGGGCCCGCTCTGTGCGGTGGAACAGCTGATGGAACGTGGGGGCCGCCGCAGGCAGGCACTGCATGAACGGCTAATCCGATCAGGAGCGTTTCAAACGATTTCCACCATCGGCTCGGAATTATCCTCGAGGCACAGAGGATTGGACGCGCGGAAGGCTGTTCATGTAACTCGGCTTCTTCACAGATGAAAAAGGAAACCTGTGGGATCAGAAAGAGGATGTGAGCTTCACCAACGCACAGCCACCGAGAACGGAGACGCAGCGAGATGGGCCAGCGTCGTCACCTGCCCGCTGGCAGCTGGGGGGCATGGCTCAGGGCTCTGCCTGGTGCTTGCCTGATAAAACCAACACTGACCCCAAAGGCGGCCTCTGCAGAGTCCACCGGCTCCTCAGAACAGCCGCCGGGAAAGGGAGCAGTTTCTCGGCTGCCAGAATGAGGAAAGACGCCCTCTTCACGGAGAGAAGTGCACAGAGCCCGGGCTGTCCCTGCGGAGGGCGTGGCGGTGGGTCAGCCACGGAGAAGAACTGGAGGTTGGACTCCTACCGGCACCAGGTCTGGATTTCAGCTCAGATGAATTAAGACCTAAATGTGAAAAGAAATCTGAAACTGCGGAAGACATACAACTGCGACGCCACGAGCTCAGAGGGAAGGCCTTCCTAAAGAGGACTTAGAAAGCAGAGCGCACCGGAAACCATAACAAACCTGGCCGCTAAGGATTTCTGTGCGTCAGAGGACACCATAGAGGATTAAAACAACGACATCGAGGACAGGAGACATCCCGCAGTGCCAGCAAGCCGCCAGGACCAGTCCATGCTCCTCAGCTTCCGCGATCAGACAGGACAGAGCATGTGGAGGACGCGGCAGCGGCGAGCCGGCGCCCGCGGGAGAGGATTGACCGCGGCCGGCGCAGCTGGGACACGGAAACCCAGCGGCCGGTCTTAGAGGCGATGTGGAAGATCGAGGGTCCTTCATGCAGCTGCTGTGTGGAGACCCCCTGAGAGCAGTTCCATGCCTGGTCCGAGGGCCTTGGCGCAGGCAGCTGCGGCTGTAGGTGGGGAGAGGTGGGCTGGGAGAGAGCCAGCCTGTGCCCTCAGCAGCTTACCTCCCCCCACGGGTCCAGACGGACTACCTTGGGGTGCTGACGCCAGTCTGGGGTGAGTGCAGCGGCTCTCCGCGGTGGGAGCTCCCGGAAAGTCCAGGATGCAGCACCGACTGCCCGCCAAGTCCCACTCCAGACCTGCAGCCAAACCCCGGCTGCCACCACGGGCGGGGCCTGTCGGGAGGGAAGCGGGGGGAGGGAGGGAGGGAGGGGTGTGCGCAGAGGTTCACGCAGCCGGTGGGTCTGTCTGTGTGGACTCGGATGAACTTGGATTTGTCTGCGTGGACACGTGAGTGCAGTGGGAGAGCACACGGGTGCTGTGTTTAGAGTCGTGTGGCGTTGACTCCAGACGGGCCTGGCCTGGTGCGGGGCTGTGGGACCCGATGGGCAGCGCGGTGTGAGGTGTCCTTCTCAGTGCGCACACAGGGACGGGTCACCGTCCTCTTGGACTTCCCGGAAAGGAAGTGGAGGAGATGGGTCTCCTCACGGAGCGAGAACCGCACTGGCCCTGGCCAGTGGCAGGAAGCGGGGGCGGAGGCCTGAGCAGCCGCTCCCGGAACCCATGTCCTGGCTGCCAGGCAGTGACCTCGGGCTCCCGGGCCCCGTTTTTCAGCTCCCAGCTCCGTCCTCTCCTTGCTCTTCCCCGTGTTCTGCTTGGGGCTCCCTCCCATGTTTGGCTGAAACCCTTGTTAAGTAAGGTGACCAGACGTCCCGCTTTTGAACAATTTGTCCTGCATCCTGCAGCATTTAAAAAAAAAAAATCCCGATTTTTGGAAAGATTACTTTTTTAAAACGCCGCAGGACGTGGGATAGATTGTTAGAAATCGGGGCTGTCCTGCCAAAAGCGGGACGTCTGGTCACCTTATTGTTAAGGCCCCACCTGTTGGCAGCCGTGTCCTTCCGGAAGCTTTAGTGCAGGAGGGCGTGGCCCCCTTTCCCTCCGGGCCCCCTCATCTGCACGCGTGCGGGTGTGCGTGTGCGTGCACCTGTGCCCAGGGGCCCTGGGAGCGATGCTGGGACAAGGTATGTGTGTGCACGTGTAGGGGGTGACGTGGGTTTGTGTGCCCGAGTGCGTGTGCGTGCGTGGCGAGGCGTGTCCTCGGTGCTCGCGCTCCGCAGATCCTGACGGGAGAGGACTGGAACGCGGTGATGTATCACGGGATCGAGTCGCAAGGCGGCGTCAGCAAAGGCATGTTCTCGTCCTTTTACTTCATCGTCCTGACGCTGTTTGGAAACTGTATCCTTCCTGCGGGCGGGCTGCGGGCAGCAGGGGCCGCAGGCCTGACCCGCACACGCCGGCTGGGTGCTGGCCGTGGGCCATGTCCTGTCCTGTCCAGTCGGAGCTGCTCCTGCGCCTGCACGTCCCCCTGGGGCAGCTGCGGAGGGTGCCTGTGCTCGGGTGGGTGTGGAGGGGCCGAACGTGGGCAGGGCCTGACCCACAGCCTCATCGCTGTCACGCTGTCACGGAGCAGCTGCTGCTCGCAGTGGCACTGGCAGAGCCCTCCTCAGGGTGTTGGCCCCACGGGTGGGGCGGGGTGAGTGTAGGCCTGCAGGGAGAGCCTCGGGGCCTGGCACACGGGGGCCTGACTGGTGGGACTGTCCCCGCGGACACGGCGTGTGTGAGACAGCGGTCGTCACGATGGGAGGTGCTGCTCACCCCCCGGGACCCAGGGCGGGGCCCAGCGTCTGCAGTGCCCAGAGCGGGTGGTGGAGCAGGAGCCAGGCCGGGCATGTGGAGGGCTGGAGTGCTGCCCCGGGCCTGGGCGGAGACAGCGGCTGCCCGGGTGGAGATGGGCTTGTGGGGGCGCGGCTGCAGTGCCAGCACCAGCCAGGCCCCCCGAACCTGTCTGCGGAGCACCTGGCTGTGACATGCTCCTTGGAAGGAAGCAGCAGGCCTGAGGGGAAGGAGCCGGGCGGCCTGCCCTGCTCTAGTGGCTCTGGGGTTGGCCTCGGTGCCGCGGGCTCAGCTCGGACGTCCTTGCTGCTCGAGGCGGCAGGGTGAGCCTGGCCTGGGATCTCCCCGAGGTGCCGTCTTGGGGGCTGCGGGTCTGAGCCCTGTGCAGCCGAGAAGCAGGTGGTGTTAGTCCTGTCTTCTGCCTCCAGGCCGCGGGGACGGCACAGGAGGCGGCGGCCCATGGGCCCTCCCAGGAGGCAAGGGTGGGCAATCCCACAGCCTGAGCTTCCGGCTGCAAAGTCTCCCTGAAGAGCTGGGCTGGGGGAGCGGGCATGAGGGCGGTACTGGGTGGCGCTGAGCCTCAGCCCCCCAGTTGCTCTGGGCACTGTCGGGATGCCAGGCTGCAGGCCCGGGCTCTGAAGGAAGGCGGTCGCCAAGGAGAGGAGGCTGAGGGGTCAGACTGGGTGGGCCCTGTGTCCCTGAGGCTGTGGGTGCCCGTGTGGGGACAGGCTCCTTTCCTTACCTGGAGCCACCAGACACCTTGCTGAACGTCTTCCTGGCCATCGCCGTGGACAACCTCGCCAACGCCCAGGAGCTGACCAAGGTACATGGGGGGACTGGGGACGAGGCCTGCAGGCAGGTGCCGGGAGGGGCGGGGTCGATCCACGTCGCTCCGGATGAGGGAGTGTGCGAGGAGGCTCAGGTCATGGGTCAGGAGCCCGTGTGACCCTGTCCGAGAGGCGGGTGGGCAGAAGCCAGGCCATCACTAGGGTGGGGAACAGCACCGAGGCAGCAGGAGCCACCCCGCCAGGAAGGCAGGCGCCCACAAGGGCAGCTCTCAGGGAGCCACCACCTGGGAGCAGAGGCCAGAGGCAGGAGCAGGTGCTGAGGGAGGCGCGGCCCAGGCAGGATCGAGATCAGGAGGGGCCGCGTATTGGGGTCCAGGGAGCACCCAGCTCTGAAGACTCGAGAGCCACGAGGGACCCGTGCTGCTCCGGGTGCGGGGGCCCCACGTGTGTCCCCGTGGGGAGGGGACCCTGTGGCAGCGGATGGAGGTGAGCGGGCCAGGCGGTGCTGTCAGACCTGGGCCTGGCAGAGCAGCTGCGGCCTCAGCACGGCGCAGCCGGACGGCGCCTGACCTTTAATGCCAGATCCCTTGCTGCGTCTCCATCACCGCCGCCAGCGGGCATGTGCTGCTACACGCCTCCCGCGGTGCCCCTGCAGCAAACACGGCCCCCTGCCTGGTCCCTGCACGCCGCCCGCAGGCCTGCTGGCCGCCCACGGTTCCCCGAGGGGCGCTTCGCGAGCCCAGAACTGCCTCTTCACAGACACGGTGACCTTTCTGGCTTGTCAGTCTCTCCAGATGCCACCTGTGAACTGTGCGTGCCCCGTCCAGCCCGCCTCAGTCCAGCACATGCCCACTCTCCACACACTGTGCTGGGCGGTGTGGCCGGGCTCCCTGAGGAACCAGGACAGCTCAGGGCGGCTCTGCCCTCTGCTTCCCCACCCCTTCCCCCAGGTCCTGGCAGGTGCGGCAGGTGGAGCGGCCGCCACCTCCTTCCTTCGCTTCTGCTCAGCCTCCTCCCCACCAGGCTGGCCCGGGCTGCCTGTGGGTCCGAGCTTCTCCCTTGCTCTGGCCCCTGGCTTCTGAGGGCTTGGGGGTCCCCCTGGCCCCCCAAGTCTATTGTCGGGAGGGGCCAGTGCTGAGCCTCACCTTCCAGGAGCAGGTGGGAGTGGCCCGGGTCCCTGGAGGGGTGTCTGTGCTGGGGGACCGTGTGTCCATGAGCACTTTAGGGGTCAGCAGTTTGGGGCCGCGTGGACTGGGGTGCAGTAGCGTTGGGCTTACACCTGCTATCCTGGGGTGCCGCTGTGGGTGCGGATGTGCGGGGAGCGATGTCAGGGCCCGGCTCCGGAGCCCCTTCCTTTGGGCGTGGGGGGCTGTGCGTGTCAGACCGGCCGAGGCCCCGAGCTGGGACCCGCTCTCCTCCATGTCCCCGTAAGCAGTCGTGTGTTCCTTGAGGCTGAGGCTGTTTGGACAACACTGTCTGATGTCCTCGCCCCTGAGGCCAAAACCCACCGTCAAGTCCAGAGCCAAGGACAGGCCTGGGCGGCTCTGTGGGCGCCGAGCTTGGCGTCCTCTCTGATGTGGAGCCAGCGGGGCCTCATGGCTGCCACATTGCGACCCAGAGCAGGTTCCAGGGTGTTCTGGGCCGTGTTGGGAATGCCAGCCCCGGGAGCGGGGGGCTGGGGGGGAGAAGCTGGCGGCCCACAGAGCCCGCTGGTAGGGTGTAGACCCAGGAGCAGAGCAGGGGGGCTTTGCCCGGTGACGGGGGCCGGGACCAGAGGCCTGTCCATAAGTCCATTGGTTCGTGATGTGAGCCAGGGGTCCCCCCAGGAACTCGGTGTGGACGGGAGCACAGGGCCAGGCCCCGAGGGTGGCTGTCTGGGAGCGGGGGCGACAGGGCCGGGACAGGGGGACAGGCAGGAGAACCCAGAGGCTGTGAGCGGCCTTTGCCTGGCACTCCCGGTGGGGGGCAGCTGCTGGGAGGACTCAGACTCCAGTGGGGTGCCCGGGCCCCGCCTCACAGCTCTGTGCAGAGGCTGGCTGGTTCCAGAGCGGCAGGTGCTCCCGAGGCGGGGCAGGTGCGGCTTGCATTTTGACAGGAAGCCGGAGGTCCCTGGGGCGGGAGCGCTGGAGACGGCGTGAGGGAGGGCGGCTGAGGCCGGACACGGGGCCGTCACCTTGGTCAGCGGGCGGCACCAGCCTGTGTGGCGGGGCGTCGTGTCCGTGTGGAGCTGCTGCCTGGCCAGGGTCGTCCCGGGAGGACGGGGCGGACAGCGCTGAGCGCAGCACATGCTGTTTGCTCCCAGGATGAAGAGGAGATGGAGGAGGCCGCCAACCAGAAGCTCGCTCTGCAGAAGGCCAAGGAAGTGGCCGAAGTCAGCCCCATGTCGGCCGCGAACGTCTCCATTGCCACGTAAGGCTCCTGAGAGCGGGAGGGGCCGGGATGGGGCCGAGTCCACGCGGGGCCCTCAGCGGGGCACCCACTCCAGAGGCTTCCGCAGGCAGGCCCTGCCCGGGCTGGAGCCTGCGGGGGCACCAGGAGCCGTGGTGGCAGGGAACAGCTCTCCTCTCCCGCAGGGAGCAGAGGGCTCAGCGGGGACGCGCCTGCAGCTCCCCCGTCTGGTCGGGAGCAGACCCCGCAGCGTGGCTCTGCCGGAGGCATTGGCTCCCTGACCTCCCTGGCTGCAGGGCCCCCCCTGGGCACAGCCCCGAGCCGGGCGAAGGCGTCGGCCGCTCTGTGCTCACACGCTTCTCAGAAACGTACCTTGTGAACCAGAGGTTCTCGGACCGTGGCAGCCCCTGGACTTCACGCATTTCCAGAAAGTCCTGGGGGTTGGGACTGGCCAGAGGCCCAGGGGAGGCCAGGAGGAGAGAAGGTGAAGGCTGGGCGGAGGACTTCCCGGTGGCTCAGTGCAGCCTGGGCCCGAGGCTGCAGTGGGCAGGGGCGGTCAGCCATGGAAGGCAGGCGTAGTTCAGCCCCAGGCACCCAGCACACCTCTCACTTCCCGCTGACCCCTGGGCCCAGCTCTGTGGCCGGCGCCCCTCCTCTCTGACGTGGTCATGGTGCCTGTGCTGCCGAGGTGCGTGCTGGCCCGGGGGCGTCTGGCTGTGTGCGTGTACACGGAGTGGGTGTGCTTGCATGTGGAGCGGTGTACAGCGGCCGTCACAGGGTGAGGGCCTGTCTCTGGCAGGGCGTCTGCAGGGCCTGTCTGAGCCGGGCACTGCGCATGAGGCGGTGGGGGCGGTAGAGGCGGCTCAGCCTGGGGGCTGGGCAGACGCTCGGGTGCGGGATGCTGTCCCTCGCTCTGCCTGCCCCCGGGCTGCTGCGAGGAGGTGGCTGTGCCCTCCCTCCTGCTCCTCCCGAGCCTGTGCTGCTGAGGTCAGCCTTCTGCTCGCTCACACGGCCCATGACTCTGCGGGGCTGGAGGTGAGGGCTCTGCCGGGGCCCAGCCACCCGCCAGGCTGCCTCCTCCGTCTGGGACAAAACCTCGGGGTGCAGGTGCTGGGGCCTCAGGTCAGGCCACCAAGAAAGGTGCGGACCCTCTTCCGCCGCCTCTGCTCCCTCCTGGGGCAGAGTGCGAGCTGCCACCCGGGCCCTGAGCTCAGCGGTCACAGCTGTGAGGCCTGGGCGGGCCCAGTCCCTGTGCTCCCTGTGGGCCCTGCAGGCTGTCCGGGGAGCAGAGCTGGGCTGGGTCCTGGTTGGCAGGTCCTCTGCCTCCTCGGTGGACACGGTGGGTCCGATGTGGTGGCTGAGGGCCGAGTGAGGCCTTGAGCTCCTTGGCTCAGCCCCTCCTCGCTCTGTTCTCCAGGTGTCTGTGAGGTGGTTGGGCAGCGCCTGCTCTCCCCAGGGCCATGGCCATGGCCAGCTGCTGGTGGTGGGAGAGCACAGAGGGACCTCCCCGGACCCCGCCCGCAGCCCTGCTGTGGGGTCTGACTGGGAGGACGGGTGAGGTGCCTTCTGGGCACTTGCTGCTGAGGGGCCGTCAGTGTTGGTGTCCCCGAGGCTCCCTCAGCGTGTGCCGCCGGCACGGACGGGCCGAGGGCGGGCTCTGTGGATCCCGCGGGAGATCCGTGTCCCCAGAGGTCGGCTGGAGCTGAGGGTCTGGCCTCAGTGACGGTCCCTTCAGGCTCCTGGGAGGGTGACTGGCTCCCTGTGCTGCTACCTCATCGTCCCTGGACTCCGAGTGCCCCTGCCCACACGCCCTGGCACATTTTCCACTCCCACTCGCTCCCATTTACCCACACCCCCACGCTCACACACTCACACACACACACACACATTTACCCACACTCACCACTCATCCCCACCTCCACACTCACACTCTCTCTCTCTCTCTCACACACACACACACACACACACACACACTTACCCACACTCACCACTCATCCCCACCCCCGCACTCTCTCTCTCTCTCTCTCTCTCTCACACACACACACACACACGCACACACACGCACACACACGCGCACACAC
Source organism: Pipistrellus kuhlii (assembly GCF_014108245.1). Classification (NCBI taxonomy): domain Eukaryota; kingdom Metazoa; phylum Chordata; class Mammalia; order Chiroptera; family Vespertilionidae; genus Pipistrellus; species Pipistrellus kuhlii. The sequence goes on along the minus strand of NW_023425559.1, from coordinate 785,057 downwards.
ACGCACATAGGTTTGTGGACACGGCCTCCAGGAAGAGGGGCCCCAGGCCACTGCCCTGCAGGGAACGGGGGCAGGAGACGCTGCTTGGAAAAGCCTCCAGAAAGGCACTGGGTGTGCTTGGCGTCACCATGGCGGGGCTGGGACGGAGCTGGTGGCCCCGGAAGTGATTCAGAGCTGGGCTGAGGGTGCTCCACCCCCGCTGAAGGCAGGTGCAGCCCTGCCGGCGGCCACAGCTGGAGGGGCAGCTGCTCTGCCCTCAGCGGCAGGACTGCCAGGGACGGGGTGCCAGGCCCCGGGTAAGGCCTCTCCTCCCGCCACCATGGGCGTGCACGGCAGCCTCACCGGCTGCCGGATGCTCTCTCTCAACTTCTCTTTTACCCAAGGTCGCGGGGACGGCTCTGACGGACGTGTGCCTGGCCTCCTGCCTGGATGCGCCCCGCAGCCCGCCCTGACGCTGCGCTCGCGTGTGTTCGTGTCCCAGGCTCTGGGGGCGCCTCACGTGTTCTGTTCTGTCTTTTGCATGTGCAGTTTTGTACGGCACGCTCGGGGTGCTGTATCTCGCAGCTCATCTGTCTCCAGCGTAAACTCGTGAGTCGCTCGCCACGACCCCCGCCCGGCTTCATGATAACACACGCAAACGCCTCCCCTAACTCTGCCCGCCCTGTCATCCGCTTTGGGGCAGCTCTGCAGCCACCGGCAACCTGGCGGGCCAGCGGGCACGCCTCCTGATGCCCCTCCCCCTCTCCTCCGCCCCCTGGTGTCCTCTTGTCTGCCGTCTGTCTGTCTGTGTGCCGTCACTCGTGTGCCTTGTCCCACGAGGCCGAGTTCCGTCAGTGCTCATGGGGACACTCGTGGGTCCTCCTGCCCCCCTTCCTCACCCGGGAGGGGCTGGATCTTCGACCCTCACGACGTCCTGGTAGCAAGAGCGGGGCTGCCTCCAGCGGGGGCCTCACCGGGGACCCCGGAGCCGAGGAGAGCCATGCAGACCCGGGCGGTGGGCTGAGGGTCACCCCGGGGCTCACCCTCAGGGCGGGCGCAGCCCTGCAGCGAGGGGTCTCTGGAGTTGCCGGGACAGTCATGCCCCCTGCACAGAGGCGGCCAGTGCCTCCTCCTGCCCGGCCACACCGCTGGGCTCTCCCCCGAGCAGGCGAGCTGCAGGCGGAGGCCCCGCGGGGAGGAGAGCTCGCGGTGGAGAGCAGTGAGGTGGGGACGGGGTGCAGGTGTCACACTGGGTCCACCGCGCACTCAGCCCAGAACACGCAGAGCGGGGTCCCCAGCACAGAGGCCCCCACAGCGTCTGCCGGGCTGCGCCTACAAGCCCACAAGGCCGCTTGACCCCTAAAGAGCCCTTCCAGCAGGACTTAGCCCGGGCTGGCGGCCAGCCACGCGGCCTGCAGGTCAGAGGGCAGCTGGCCCTGCTTCACTTTTCCCACTTGGCCTGTGGACTCGGGCAGGATGCAGAGAGGGGCAGCGTGGGTGCGGGGTGCGGGCACAGCTGCTGGAGGCACTAGCAGGAGGAGAGGCGGGTGGCGTGGCTTCAGGCGGGCACCGCAGACGGTGGGGGGCCTGGAGCTGGAGGCAGAGAGCAGCAGGCACAGGGCCTGCTCCCCAGGGAGCTGTGAGGGGCCCCGCAGTCCACCTCGGGCTGGATCCTGGGGGACAGGCCACGGAAGTGGGGCACAGCCAGTCCTGCCTGCCAGGAGGCACGGCCTGTCTCATCTGTCTGCGCGGAGAGCTGGGCCTCAGGACCGGGGCTGCGTCTGAGCGGCCGCCCCCCTGCGACCAGTGGCTTAGACGCCAGGCCCCTCTCAGTGCAGGGCTGCCTGGAGGCCGAGGCAGTGCTCTGTGCCCGCACGCCCCGCGTAGCGGCCCTGCACTGTGGTCTGCACGGCTCAGAACCCCTGAGCTCGGGATGCGGGCAGGGGCGGGGCCCGTGTGGCTCAAAGAGAAGATGGGCTGGTCACAAGGCAGCCTGGTGCTGGGTCAGAGGGCAGGGCGGGCGGGGTGGCAGGTGAAGGGTGCGTCCACAGGTAGCGGAGAGGGCAGCACTTACCCCCCATTGCTCCGCCTCCCCCGTCAGGCCCAGGGGAGGGGCAGGCATTGTGCCTGCACGGTGCCAGGACTCCGCCTTCGTCCGGACAGCCCCCCCCTCTGCAGTCATGTGGTGCAGTGCCAGGCCCCGAGTTGTGGGGCTGGCCAGGACTCCTCAGGCTGTGGCCCTAGCTTTGTGGTCAGTGCGGTTGGGGTTGGGCCAAGGACCCCATGCTCTCTTGATCCTGGCTCCGTCCGCGACGTGCTGAGGGACCCTGTGGGTGTGCCCTCCGGCTGGTCCTCACCGGGGGAGTGGGACAGCCTGACCCCAGGGAGCTGGGAGGGGGGCTGAGGGGCGCACCAGGGCCCGAGCCCAGTGTGGCTGCTGATGGACACACGTCCCCCTCGGTCTCAGGCTGCTGGTGCCTCCACCAGCGTGGCCAGGCCACCTCGGGGCAGGAGGAGCGGGACTGAGCTCAGAGGCCTGTGGGCCACGTGGCTGGGCTGCCTCGTGGGGTTTACTCAGCAGAGAGCGGCCTGCGGAGGCCTCCTGTGCCGGGGCCTGGGGAGCCCCGGCGTGGCAGCCCGTCCAGCGAGGGCTGAGCTGAACCTCAGGCCGCTGAGGCCATCCGGGAGGGTGCTCTCCGTGGAGCCAGGAGGCAGCAGGCCATTGGTGGCCACGCAGGTGGTGCCTCCTGAGAGCAGCTGGTCTGGAGTTGAGGGGTGGGCGCCCTGCTGCAGCCACTGCCTCGGGGGCGTGTGGCTCCGTCTGCCCCTGAGCGAGCCACTGCCCCAGGCCTCACTCCCTGCGCTGAGCTGTGCCATCCTGGACTGGAGGGAGGTGCCGACGGCAGCTCTGCTGTGTGCGGAGCCGCCTGCCTGTGCCCCCACCCCGCCCACCCAGATGGAGCCTCCTGGCCAGCGGCCCCCGTTCGGACACCTCCACCGCCTCATGCTGGCGCCGTCACTCCCACTGCCTGCACCTCTTGGGCTCAGGCCAATGGCCACCTGCTCAGGAGTGGCCCAGTACCCCCCACCCCGGGCTGGTGCACCCACGGTCTATGGGTCAGAGCCACCGGGGGAATTCTCTGACCCTGGGCTCCCCACCTGCCCTCCCGCACTGACTGCCAGGGCTCCTGCGCCCTCCCCTCCCGCTCCCCGCACCCACTCTGCCCTCCCTCCATCGCTGTGTCATCTGTGCTTCCCCTGCCCGCGGAGAAGGGGGTGCAAGGGTGTTCACCCTCTCCCCGCAGGCAGCAGAACGCCAAGGCGCGCTCCGTGTGGGAGCAGCGGACCAGCCAGCTGCGCCTGCAGAACCTGCGCGCCAGCTGCGAGGCGCTGTACAGCGAGCTGGGCCCCGAGGAGCGGCTGCGCTTTGCCACCGCGCGCCACCTGCGCCCCGACATGAAGACGCACCTGGACCGGCCGCTCGTGGTGGAGCCGGGCCGCGAGGGCACGCGGGGGCCGGCGGCGGGCAAGGTGCGGCCCGAGGGCGTGGAGCCGGCCGAGGGCGGAGAGGCGGCCGAGGGCGCGGACCCGCCGCGCAGGCACCACCGGCACCGCGAAAAGGACAAGGCCCCGGCCCCGGCGGGGGAGCAGGACCGGGCGGACGCCCCGAAGGCCGAGAGCGCGGAGCCCGCTGCCCCGGAGGAGCGCGCACGGCCGCACCGCAGCCGCAGCAAGGAGGCCGCGGGGACCCGGGAGGCCCGGGGCGAGCGCGGCCGCGGCCCGGGGCCCGAAGGCGGCCGGCGCCACCACCGGCGCGGCTCCCCGGAGGAGGCGGCCGAGCGGGAGCCCCGGCGCCACCGCGGGCACCGCCACGGGGACCAGAGCAAGGACGGCGCCACGCACGGTGCCAGGGGCGAGCGGCGAGCCCGGCACCGTGGCCCCCGGGCCGGCCCCCGGGAGGCGGAGAGCAGCGAGGAGCCGGCGCGGAGGCACCGCGCGCGGCACCGGGCACCGCCCGCACCCGAGGAGGCTGTGGAGAAGGAGGGCGAGGCGGACGACAAGGACAAGGAGCCGCGGGACCCACAGCCCCAGTGAGTGAGCGCGCACCGGCCCCTCGGCCTGCCGGCCACGCCCCCGCGCCGGGCCACGCCCCCGGCCACGCCCCTTCTGGCCCCGGGGCCCTGCCCGTGGAGGTGGCTAAGACAATGACCTGGGGCGAGCGGGGAGGGCACCTCTGCGAATGGCGGGTGGCGGGTGGCGGGAGGAAGAGGCTCGGGGAAGCTGTCGGAGCTGCTTTGGGACATGGTGACTCCCCACTTCCAGGGAGGAGAGGACTGGGGAGCGCTGTGTGTGGACCTCCTGCCTCGGTCCTTTGACTCCACCTTCCTCCTTTCCAACTCCGCGGGCCCTTCGGTTGCAGGGAGCCACGCTGTGACCTGGAGGCCGGCGGGACGGCGGGGGTGGGCCCGGTGCGTGCGCTGCCCAGCACCTGCGTGCAGAAGGCGGAGGAGCAGCCAGAGGATGCGGATAACCAGCGGAATGTCACTCGGATGGGCAGCCAACCCTCAGAGCCAAGTGCCACTGTGCACGTCCCAGTGGTGCCGACTGGCCCGCCTGGGGAGACCACGGCCGTGCCCAGTGAGTATCTCCCGAACCAGTAGCCAGGCCCACCTTCGAAGGCCCCGTGCCAGCGGGGGACAGAGCTGCCTCTGTGCTGGCCACACCAGGGCCTCCACGCCCTTTGCTCCCGGTGCTGCAGGCAAGCACTGCTCCGGTCGTCTGTCACTGAGGCTCTGTGCTGCCTCCAAACACATCTGCAGGTTCCCAGCCAAGTCAGTAGGGTGCTGGGGACACAGCAGGGGGCGCCAGGGCTGCCCTGAAGGGCTGCCGTCCCGGGAGGACAGGCCACAGATGCCCGGGCCAAGAACTTGTGGATGTGGAGGGCGGTGCTGGGGCGGTCTCCCACACCCTGCTGTCCCTGCTGAGCTGCCACCCTTCCCCTCCCCATGCCCACGAGGGACCGAGGTGACGAGGACAGGCCCTGCACTGTGCAGGGTGCACGGTGTGTGAGACCGAGGGCGCAGAGCATGCTCCCCCAGAGCGGAGGCCACAGCAGAGCCGACATGATGTCCATGAAGCAGGCCAGCTGCTGCCACACGCCGGCCTGTGCTGGCCCGTGTCCACACACAAACACGTGCCTGCACCCACTCCCACTCGGGTGCCCTTCCCTGGGTCTGTGGGCCAGGGTGCCCTCCCATGGAGGACAAGGGAGAGTGCCCGGCTCTGGCTGCCTGCCTCCTCTCCTCTTCCTGTTTCACCTCCATGGATGCTACTGACTCGTCTTCCCAGACTCCAGCCGCCAGCCCTGCCCTGCTCCCTGGACCAGCTGGGCCGAGCCCGGCAGCCACCTGGCTTGTCCATGGGTCCAGGTGACCTTTTCCAGAATGTGACATGGTTGGAGTCACTTGTGTGCAGCCTTGTCAGTCTGGCTTCTCTCCCTCAGCCCCCTGCGTGTAAGGCTCCTCCGTGTCTCAATGGTTCACTCTCTGAGCCCCAAGTGATGGTCCACTGTCGGACAGACCAGTGTTTTACCATCTGCTGCCCACTGGAGAGGGTTCTGTTGCAGATGTCGACAGTCCTGAGTGAAGCTGCCGTCACGTGCGGACAGACTGTGTGGACATGTTTGGATCCTTTGGGTAAACGCCCAGGAGAGCAATGGCTGGGTCCGATGGCAGAACACGTTTACTTTTGTGAGAAAAGGCCCAAGTGGCTACTCACCGAGCACGTCCCCCAGCAGGCGGCGCCAGCGTCGGGTGTGGTCAGCGTCCCGGTTCTGGCCTCGGGGGCAGGGGGGGGGGGCACGGCAGGGGAGGGGCCACGGGCAGGGGGTGGGTGGGACCAGGATGGTTGGAAGTTGCCCCTCCGGGTGACGTGGTGTGGGGTGTCTTTTCCTTTGCCTGTTTGCCATCGGTGGATCCTCTTTGGTGTGTGTCTGCTAAGGATTTTGACCCATATTTTAGGCAGGTTGTTTGCTTTCATACTGCTGAGTTCTAAGATTCTCTGTACGTTTTGGATGAGTCTGTTCCCGGAATGTCTCTGGGAAGGTTTCTCGCAGTCTGGGCTTGTCTTTTCTCCGGGCTCGTCCATGCAGACGGAGCTGTTCACTTCAAAGGAGCCTGTTCGCTGGCTCCCGGTTTCTCTCGCGGGCAGGCCTTCAGGGCTCCGTCCACAAAGGCCGCGGGTTCTCTCCCGGGAGCTGCCGGGCTGTGCACCTCAGCGGGGCCTGGAGCCTCTGACTTCATGTCGGAGAAGGTGCAGCCGTGTCCGAAGTCACACGTGTGCACGGATGTCCAGTGTCAGCGCCGTTTGTGGAGAGACTGGTTCCGCTGAGGCCGTGGCTCCTTGGCCAGGACCCGTGGGTGCAGCGCGCGTTTCCGCTCCTGTGAGCGGCTCCAGGGCGTCCTTCCGCGGCGCCTCGCCGCCCGGATCGCGTGGTTTTGTAGACATCTCCGGGCGGGCAGCACGGCCTCTCTGCTCTGTCCACTATTGGATTGTGGGCTGTTCTGTCTTCCACCTCCATGTACGCTCTGGCGTCAGTTTGTCAATATCCATGATGTGGCTCCTGGCGTGGGGGTGTGGCCGCATGGACTCCACAGACCGAGTTGGGAAGAGCCGTCGTCCTGCCATATTGAGTCTTCCTGTCGCGGGCCTTCTGTCCTTCAGAACTTGGTGTTTTTCTCACAGAGCTCTCTCACAAATTGTCTTAGATTTGTATCTAAAGATTGCATTTGGGGGTGCCGATGCAAATGGTATTATGTCCACCGCTCTAACCACTGAGCCACGCCAGAGAGTGCGGCTGCTTTTCTGATAGAACCTGCGTGTGCCCTCCTTTTCTTTGGCTGGCCAATCTGGAGGCTTGTCGGTTTTCCTGATCCTCGTAAAGAACCAGCTTTTGGTTTTGTCAATTATCTCTATTGATTCCCTCTCAATTTTTATTAATTTCTGCTCTAATTCTTATTTTCTCTGTTGCTCAATTTGGATTTGCTTTTCTTTTTCTTTCTTAAAAATATATTTTATTGATTTTTTTACAGAGAGGAAGGGAGAGGAATAGAGAGCTAGAAACATCGATGAGAGAGAAACATCGATCAGCTGCCTCCTGCACACCCCCTACTGGGGATGTGCCCGCAACCAAGATACATGCTCTTGACTGGAATCGAACCTGGGACCCTTCAGTTCACAGGCCGACGCTCTGTCCACTGAGCCAAACCAGTTAGGGCTGGTTTTCTTTTTCTGATTTCCTAAGGTGGAAGCGTAGAGTATTGATTTTAGTTCTTCTATTCTAATGTGTGCGTTCAGAGCTATGCGTTTTCCTCATAGCATTGCCTGTCCAAGTCGGATAAGTTGTATTTTCAGTTTTACTTCATTAAAAATACTTAGAAGTTTCTCTTGAGATTTCTTATTGGGCCCATGTGTTACTTAGAAATGTGTGGTTTAGTCTCTGTATATTTTGGGACTTTCCCAGTTATCTTGCTATTACTGATTTTCCAGTTTTAGGAGTCAACACATTTGCCTACTATTTTAATTGGTTTGTTTTGGAATTGTTTGAGTTATAAGATTTATTTGTATATTTTGGATACAAGTCCTTTATTAGGTATGTGGTTTGGAAATATTCTCTTCTGGTTTGTGGCTGGTCTTTTCATTCTCTTAATTTCTGGTGTGTTTATTTTCCTGATGGGAGGGATTCTGGTCCCTGCTATTACTTCTGCCAGAAGCTGAAATCTAGGCTAATGGTTTTTTATGTTCATTTCGGATCCTCTTACTTTTCAGGATTGTCAAGTTGTTGATCTGTTTAGGCATTGGTTCTCTTGTTTTTCTCTAAGTGTAGTGCCAACACTTCCGCAAATGTAGCCTTCCTAACCATTCCTCTCCCGAGTTATGCCTCACTTCCTTTGCCGGATGGCGTGGCCAGCACTGTCAGAGCAATGGGGCTCATGGGCACCTGCCTGGTATTTGCCTACACCAGGTAACATATGGGTTCTGGGTTTAAGAGGTGTGTGTGTGTGCGCGCGCACGTGTGTGTAAAATCATGTCACAGTACCCATCAGTTCCTTCTCCATTCGTCTGCAGATGTTAATTTCCTGAAGGCCTTTAGTTGTCCCTAGAGGTCACCCAAAACCATAGTAACGAGCTTTCTGATGTTGAGCTGTCTTTGCGACCTTACACCCCACATGGGTGTCATACCTGCTTTTCCGTGTGGTGTTGGGCTGTGTGTGAACGTGCTGTGTAGGATTTGAGGGCTGATGCTTCAGTGAGATGAGTCCTGTAGCTTCCTCGTATTGCGTCTGAGTATTAAATGTTTAGATGCTGATGCTCAGTGTTTACCTGCGTATCGCCACAAATCCACTTCTGCAAATCAGATGTTGTAATGCAAGTTCTGTCACCTATCATTATTATTATTATTTTAGTTAAATCTCACCCGGGGATATTTTTTCCATTGATTTTTAGAGAGTAGAAGGGAGTGAGAATGAGAAAGAGACGGGGAGAAAGAAACACAGATGTGAGAGAGACACATAGAGTGTTTGCCGTTGGCACCTGCCCGGCCAAGGCTGGGGGTCAAACAAGGGCGTGTGCCTGGGCTGCAGGTCCTGTCCCCGAACCTGGTCCTGATTCGGCAACCAGCTGATGTGTCTCTGTCATCTCCTCCTCCTCCTCCCCCTCCCCCTCCTCCTCCTCCTCCCCCTCCTCCTCCTCTTCCCCTCCTCCTCCTTCTCCTCCTCCTACTTTTCCTCTTCCTCCTCCTCCTCCTCCTCCTCCTCCTCCCTCTTTCCCTCCCTTTTTCTCTTACCCCCTCCCTTCCACGATCTCTAAAAATCAACAGGAAAAAATATCCTCACTTGAGGATTAAAAAAAAAATGTCTGCTCGATCAGTGCTTTTTTCCCCTTGTCATTTTTATCCTGTGTATTCTGAGTCCTCACCTTTTTACTTGATTAGTTAGTGGTTATATATTTTTTGGAGATTTTTAATTAAAAAGCAGCATTTTAATTCATTTATTAGTCCTATGTGTTTTCTAAAGTAATTCTTTCCAGCTGTACTGTGTGTGTGTGTGTGTGTGTGTGTGTGTGTCCTTTTATTTATTTATTTACCTCTTCACTCCCAGCCCGGAGGCCGGAGCGGGGATGCCATCAGGCAGGGTTCCCTCTGTGCCTGTGGGTCACTGTGTTGCTCCTTTTCTAGTCTCTGCAGACTTGGTTTATTTCATTCTTTACTTTGTATTATTGGTTACTGCAGGCTGTGCGTTTCCCTCCGATCCCTGATTTAACTGGAGCCCATAGACTGTGGCCTCTGGTGACTCTGTTTCATCACATGTTAAAGAAGTCGTGCAGTGTGGACTGTGTTTCCCCTGGTGTCTGTGGGCCCCTGGGCTCCGACGTGGGGTTCTGCTGTTTGACTCGAATTTCGGCCTTTCCTTCCCTTCCCCCCTCTGGCCTGTGGTGGGGACCCCTTCTCTGCCCGCTGTCCGTCTGTCCGTCACCCTCACGTGGGAGGCTGGGCAGTAGTTCTGTTTTCGATTTTAGGTTCTTCAGTGGATGTGCTTCATCAGACTCCGCTGTGTTTCCCCTTTCTGGAGTTTTGTGTTGAATGAGTGTTGAGTTTTGTCAAGTAATTTTCGGTAGCGATTGACAGGATCATGGTTTTCTCTCCCGTAAGCAGGGGGGGCAGGAATAGGTTCACAGCTGTGTCTGCGAGACAGTTTCATCTTGTATTATTATTTACTATTGTATTGTTTTGCATACCAACACTGCAAACCTATTTTTGCCCCACCCTATACACTAGTTTGTATTGATTTTCAAATCCTCAGCGGCTGTCACCCTGGGATAAACTCTGCCTGTCGCCTTCTGAAATGGCTTGTGTATTCCTAAACGGGCAGTCAGACATCCTTCTGGCAATCCGGGATCCCTCACTCCTTACTGCTCGGCTCATTGCTCCTGTGTGCTGCCGCCGAGGTGGCTTCACTCACCCGTCCTGAGCCTGGCTTCCTGCTGAGCAGCACTCCCCCTGTGGGAGCGCACTGACCACCAGGGGCAGCTCCTGCATTGAGCCTCTGCCCCCTGGTGGTCAATGCACATCATAGTGACCAGTTGTTCTGGACATTCAGCCGTAATGGTTGCTCAGGTTTTTGTCATATAGACTGTGGTAAATATTTCCTGCACAAATATTTAGAACCACATCAATATGTGTTATAACTTGCTTCACCCTAGAAACTTAGAAAACTTAAGAGAAGAAAGTATATTGTATTTGCTCATATTTTTACTCCTATTTTTCTTGCTTTCTTCCTGATACTCCAATATTTCTTCTCTCATGATTTATATTCCGTTGAGAGGACCTTTCGTGGTCATTCTGTTAGTGTAGGCCTGTGGGTGACAGATTCTCTTAGTTTTCCTTCATCTGATAACGTCTTGGTTTTCCCTTCATTCCTGAAGGATATTTTTACTGGGTATAGAATTCTGGGTTGACAGTTCTTTTTTTTTCAGCACTTGAAAAAACGTGTGCCTCTTCCTTGTGACCTCCATGGTTTCTGATGAGAAATCTACTGTCATTCGAATTGTTTTCTTCCTATAGGTAAGATGTTTCTCTCTCGCTGCTTTCAAGATTTGTTTCTTTGTCTTTATATTTCAGAAGTTTGATTATGATGTATATTGGCATGAGTTGCTTTAGGCTTATCCTGTTTGGGGTTTGCTCAGATTCTTGAATTTGTAGGTTTATGTCTTTTTGCCAAATTTGGAGTGTTTCATCCATTATGTCTTTGAATACGTCTTCAGCTCTTTCCTCTTTCTATTTTCCTTTCAGGACTCTGTTGACATGAATGGTGGACCTTTTGTTATAGTCACAAAGGTCTCTGAGACTCTGTTAACTTTTTTCAGTCTCCTTTTCTCTGTTGTTCAGAATGGTAATTACTTTTGTTCTGTCTCTCAGTTCACTGATTCTCTCCTCTGTATGCTCCATTCTGCTGTTAAGCCCACCTATTGAATTTTAATTTTAGTTATCATATTTCTTCAGTTATGAAATTTATATTTGGTTCTTATTTATATCTTCTAATTCTTTGCTAAGGTTTTCTGTTTCTTTTTGGTATTTTTTCAAGTGTGTTCTTAATAGTCTGTTGAAGCAGATTTATGAATTTTGCATTACGGTCTGTATTATTTGGTGTTTGTTGAGTGTCTTTTCTCATTGAAATGGATGTTTTCCTGATTCTTGAGGTGACAAGTGATTTTTCTATTGAGACCTAGATATGTTGATATTCTGTTATTAGCCTGTGAGTCCTAGGTAAGTCTTTGTCTTAGCTGGTCTAAGTGGGGTGAAGCAGGGAAGCACTTGTATGCCCCCTCCCTAGAAATGGACATTGGGCGTTAGCTTTCACATATGCATTAGGCCAGGGCTGAGAGCCCCCTCAGGATGTCCACCTGGTCCCTTACTGTTTGTGGAAAAGGCTCTCCTTTTCCTAGTGAGTTACATGGGCACTTTTGTTAAATCAATTGGTGGGTGTTATTTCACTTCGGGAAAAAATGTCTGGGGTTATGCACTTAGATGTTAGTTCTGTTACATAGTTTTATTTTTATTTTTCAGGCATTCCGGTTATACAAATCTTGGATTACCTTGCCCCTTTTTTTATTTGACTTTCTGATCCTTTTGAAAACTCATTCCATCCTGGCCGGTAGCTCAGTCAGTTAGAATGTAGTCCTGATGTGCAGGCTCAGGGCTCCCTGCTCCACACGCTCCTGCTCTGCTGTTTGTTGGCTCATGGATGGCAGCCGCTGGCGGTGTGAGGCGGTCTCATCGTGGCTCTCTGTGCCTCCCGACCATGCGTGATGGTGAACATGCCTGGCACGTTTCTCTTGGCATCTGTATGTCCTCCGCGGACAGTGTCTGTTCAGGTCCTTTGCCCGTTTTTTTAATGGAATATTTGTCTTCCTTTTGTTGAGTTGTACGCATTCTTTCTGTATTTTGGAAATTAATTTAATTATTAGATTTTGTATTTGTCTCTTTGGTCTTATCCTGGAAATGTGTGTCTTGCTACTTTTTTAGAAAAGTTCTAGGTTCCTGTCATGGTGAGCAGGACCTGCCAGAGCTTTGCCATGGCCCCTGCCAGGCTCCGCCAGTGGGCAGCCTCCTCACCAGCAGCACCCGCAGGCAGTGCGCCCGTTAGATCCAGTGCGCCCACACCGCCACCCGCCGCCTCCGGAGCCCACAGCGGGTGGGAGCGGCTCCGGCTGCGGGTGCTGTGGGCCGGGACCGGTGTGTAATGGTTCGTGTCCACCGTTACAATGGACGGAGCGGGTTCGCTGCCCAGAATCCCTGTCTTTCTGCTTCGTGAATTCTGTCTTTAAAATGATAATCTTTCTAAAAAATTATGTTTCTAGTTATTGGCTCCTATTGTACAGAAACATAAGCAGGTTTTTATCCAGCCAGAGTTCCCAATCTCTCTTGTTACTCTGAGTAATTTCCTGTAGATTATTTGTTTTCTAAGTAGATACAGTCACACCGCCTCTGAGTATAATTTTTGACACGTGAACTTTAAAGTTTGCTTTTCCGTTTTCAGTTGTGAGATTTGAACCTTAATTAACCCTTTCTGTTTCTGATAACCGCCCTGGTTTCTCACGTGACTGCACGGTGGTTGGCAAACATGAGCTGTGTGGGGGAGGCCCGTCTGCCCAGAACACGCCGCCCGCGGTAGCGACGAGACCCTCTCTGCCCAGTTGACGGGGGTCCCAGCGTGTTCTGTTTGCATGTCCACGCCCTGTCTGCTCGTGAGCTGCCTTCTGTCCCCCGAAGTCCCGGCCTGCCGTCTAGAATGGCGAGGAAGCCTTGCTGTCCGGTGTGACCCCGGAATCCGTGGTCGTAGGGACCCCGTGTGTGCTGTCCACCGAGTGCTCGGGAGTCGGGATGCTCCTCCGGAATGACTGACAGGCATGTACTCACGGGTCTTAAGACTGCAGACACGGCGCTGGGCAGGAGCAGGAGCGCGGAGCGTCTCAGGGGCAGAGCTGGTCCTGCATCCTTGGCCCCTGGCTGGTCCGAGCGGTGACATCAGGCCGTCAGGACCTGTTCTGCAGAGGGCGCGGTGAGCTCCCGGACGCAGCAGGCGCCGCAGCAGGCGCCGGAGGTTCAGAGGGTGAGGGCCCAGTCCTCGGCTGGCCAGTGTGCGTACACTGTCCCTCCGGACTCGGCCGTGGGGGCTCCGGTGGCTCTTGGCGTGGTTGTGGTGGCCCTCCAGCTCTGCACACGGCGCAGCGGCCGTGGACTTGCTCGTTGGCTCCGTTGAGCCGGCTCCTGGGAACGTGGTCAGCGGTGCAGCCGGAGGGACGGGGAGGAGGGACGGGAAGTCCCTCTCTCCTCGGCGGCGGCTCTCGGAGACTCACGGAGAGCTGCTGGCTGAGCACACGGTCCGCGTCGGTGATGTCCCGGAGCTCGGAAGGAACGTGCCTGCTCTGCTCTTGGGGACACAGCTTTTCCTACTGGTCTCCGGCCGTCCCCTGCCTTTTCCCACTGGTCTCCGGCCGTCCCCTGCCTTTTCCCACTGGTCTCCGGCCGTTCCCCTGCCTTTTCATACTGGTCTCCGGCCGTCCCCTGCCTTTTCCCACTGGTCTCCGGCCGTCCCCTGCCTTTTCCTACTGGTCTCCGGCCGTTCCCCTGCCTTTTCCTACTGGTCTCCGGCCGTCCCCTGCCTTTTCCTACTGGTCTCCGGCCGTTCCCCTGCCTTTTCATACTGGTCTCCGGCCGTCCCCTGCCTTTTCCCACTGGTCTCCGGCCATCCCCTGCCTTTTCATACTGGTCTCCGGCCGTCCCCTGCCTTTTCCTACTGGTCTCTGGCCGTCCCCTGCCTTTTCCTACTGGTCTCTGGCCGTCCCCTGCCTTTTCCTACTGGTCTCCGGCCGTTCCCCTGCCTTTTCCTACTGGTCTCCGGCCGTCCCCTGCCTTTTCCTACTGGTCTCTGGCCGTTCCCTGCCTTTTCCTACTGGTCTCCGGCCGTTCCCCTGCCTTTTCATACTGGTCTCCGGCCGTCCCCTGCCTTTTCCCACTGGTCCACGGCCATCCCCTGCTTTCCCTACGGTCTCCGGCCATCCCCTGCCTTTTCCCACTGGTCTCCGGCCATCCCCTGCCTTTTCATACTGGTCTCCGGCCATCCCCTGCCTTTTCCTACTGGTCTCACTCCTGGCCGTCCCCTGCCCTTTCCCTACTGAGTACTCCGGCCGTTCCCCGCCTTTTCCTACTGGTCTCCGGCCGTTCCCGCCTTTTCCTACTGGTCTCGCCGTTCCCTGCCTTTTCTACTGGTCTCCGGCCGTCCACTGCCTTTTCCCCCACTGGTCTCCGTCCGCCGCCCCTGCCTTTTCTACTGCCCGTCTCCGGCCGTCCCCTGCCTTCTTCTACTTCCCCACGGTCTCCAGCCGTTCCGCCTTTTCTACTGTTCTCGGCCGTTCCCTGCCTTTTCCTACTGGTCTCCGGCCGTTCCCGCCTTTTCCTACTGGTCTCCGGCCGTTCCCGCCTTTTCATACTGGTCTCCGGCCGTTCCCGCCTTTTCATACTGGTCTCTGGCCGTTCCCCTGCCCTGCGAACAGCCCTGCGAACAGCCCTGCGAACAGTGCTGCCGGGCCGGGAGGAGGGTGCAAGCCTCCGGCGGCTGTGTGGTCAGGGCGGTGGAGCCCTGTGAACAGCTGAGGCGTGCAGCTCGGAGCAGGATGCCCATACCGGACAGAGGGCTGTTTTCCGTGGTCGCCGTGGCGTTTCTGATGCCTTTCCAGGCTCTTCCTTTTCCTCCTCTTCAAACACGTACTGTGTTCTGAGCGTGTGAAACGGCGTCTCGGGAGCCGGCTGTCGCAGTGTGAGGCGCCGAGCTCTCGGGCCGGAGTCCGCCTGACCGTCCTGTGCTTGGCGCCTTTGGGGAGCCTGGCTCCGGGCGCCTCCCGCCGCCGGCTCGCAGCCTCTGCGCCCTGCCAGCTTGCCTCCGGTCCAGGCCTGGAGCTGGGCCTCTGAGGCCGGTCCCGCCGGTCCTGGCAGATGACTCATCTGCCGGGGTTTCCTCCGTCCCCCGTCTCCGTGGGTGTACACGGCTCCACCTTCCTGTGCTCGCCTCCTCCTTCAGGTCCATACTGAGCAGCAGCTCGTGTATCTGCTGGTCACCACTGTGCTCCTCTCCGGCAGCTCAGAAGCAGTGACTTCTGTCCGGCTGTTAGTGGTCACCCACCGCGCCCGCCCTGGGTGGCAGCTGAGGGGGTTCATGTGGCCCCCACCTTCCCTCCCCACCCCGCCCCACCCCTCCCTTCCTTCCCCGCCAGCAGCAGCCCCGCGCTCCCTCCCAGGCCTTGCCCCGCCTGCAGCCGGCTTCCAGCCTCCGCGCAGACAGTGCTCTCACTCGGCCCAGGGCCGCCCTCTGGCGCGGCGCTCAGACCCTCCCCGGCGCCCTTGGGGCCTCCCCAGGTGGCCCGCGCTCAGACTGGCCCAGGCATCACCAGGGAAGAGCCGCCCGCCCCGCAGGAGGAGCTGGTGAGAGCCCGCGATGCAGGGCCTCTGCCTCTGAAGGCGGGACAGACAGACACAGACACAGACACAGACACAGACACAGACACAGACAGCACGAGCAAGCCTGGCAGACGTGGCAGCGCACACATTCTGGGCTCCTGCGGGCCGAGGAGACCTCCTTTACCCTCCCCCACTCCCCCCCTCTCCCCACTCCCCCCTCTCCCCCACTCCCCCTCTCCTCCCACTCTTCCCACTCCCTCTGTCCTCCCTCTCCTGCCTCTCCCCCTCTCCTCCCTCTCCCCACTCCCCCCTCTCCTCCCACTCCCTCCTCTCCCCTCACTCCCCCCTCTCCCCCACTCCCCCTGTCCTCCCTCTCCTCCCTCTCCCCCTCTCCTCCCTCTCCCCACTCCCCCATGGTGAGAAGGCCTAGCGCCCTCTACCTGTCCCTCCGGTCTTGTCCCTCATCCCCATGCCACCCCCCTCCTCCCCCTAGTGCTGTGTAGGCAGAAGTTGGCACACAGCCTTGGGAAAGACAGGGCTGGCCCCCTGGTCCCCCCGGTCCCCCCCAGAGGTGGCGCTGCATCTGTCTGCTGTCCGGCCGGGCGCCTGGAAGCGGCTGTGTCCGCTCCGCGTGGTGGCGGTCAACGGGGGGCCATTGTTCTCAGCGCCGGGTCTGTTGTCCGGAACTTTATTGCCTGTTTTTTAAGGTAGATTTTTAAAATGTCCTCGCATGTGTGTGTTTAGTTATTCTGTTCCTCTCAGAGCCCTCAGGCCGCTGTGCTGTGGCTCAGGCCCTGCTGCCGCTGGGGGACCCTCTGCTCTGTGCTGGGAGGTTCCCACCGAGACCTCAGCCGGGCTGGGCTGGCGGAGCTGCACTCCGGCCCACAGGCCTGCGAGCGGCCGGCCCTTCCGAGAGCGTTTGCTCCGCAGAAGCTCAAGGCGCCGGGTCTGGGCTCCCCGCAGCCCCGCTGAGGGGCCGCGGACAGGAAGCCTCATCCAGTGCGCACGCGTGCACACACACACTCACACACACACACTCACGCACACACATATGCACACGCGCGAGCACACATATGCACGCATGCGTGCACACACACGTGCACACATGCACGCACACAGGCGCATGCACACGCACACCCTCTGCTCACTCTCGGTTTTCGATCTGTGACGTGTCAGTTATGGCCAGTCCCTTTTCCTCCGCTGGTGACCTGTGTCCAGCCATGGGCATGGCGAGCTGGGGAGGAGTGCTGCCCGCGGGACGGGATGGACGTGAGGGTACACACGCTGAGGTGGGAAAGCAGAGGCGTGGGCGACGGAACCTGCAGCAGCCTGGTGTGTGGGGGCCTCCCCGAGGGGCGGCGCTGGGTCCGGCCGGTCTGGGGGGGCTGCGAGAGAACCCCAGGCCTCGAGCCGACCAGCAGTTTCCAGAGGGGCCGGCGGGCCCCGTGCAGCTCAGCCTGGCCGTCCTCAGGCGCGGTCAGCCCGGCGCAGGGCGCTGGCTCTCACCGCCCCTTCCCGGCCACGGAGCCAGGAGGGCACCGGCCGCCCCGTGAGACCCGGGCAGTGTGGGCGGTGCCACACCCTCACCGGCGGCCCTTCCTGCAGGTGGCGCCGTGGACCTGGAGAGCCAGGCGGAGGGCAAGGAGGTGGAGGCGGACGGTGCGATGCGGAGTGGCCCCCGGCCCATCGTGCCCTACAGCTCCATGTTCTGCCTCAGCCCCACCAACCTGTGAGTGTGCCCCCCCGGGCCACGCCGCTCGCCCCGGCCCACACGCACACGGCCGCTGGGTGCGGGGGCGCCGTCTGGTCACCTGGCTCGGCCTCAGGTACCCAGAGCGGCCTCCCACCTCGGGGCTGCCCAGCTGTGCCGCGGTGTCACCAGCTTCCGAGTCTCCATGGTCCCGCTCAGCCTGGGCCCCGTGTCCAGTGCCCCTCCCATCAGAGCAGACGCCCCCGGGACGCCCCCCGGGACGCCCCCCGCACCCCCGCCCTCACAGCCCGCTTCCTGCCAGAGTCGGAGCGGGCAGCGGGAGCCCGCTGAGCCCCTCTCCTCCCCAGGCTCCGGCGCCTCTGCCACTCCATCGTGACCATGCGCTACTTCGAGATGGTCATCCTCGTGGTCATCGCGCTGAGCAGCATCGCCCTGGCCGCGGAGGACCCCGTGCGCGCTGACTCGCCCCGCAACAACGTGAGCCCGGGTGCAGGGCGGCAGGCGGGGGGCAGCCGGGCGGGCGGGCGGGCCGGAGCGGGCGCGGGGGCCGTGCCAGTGCCTCTCCCCAGGCCCTCAGCCACGGCCCTGGCTGACGGGTTGTCTGCCCCAGGTCCAGGTGGGCGCGGGCGGGAGAGGGGGAGACACCTGGAGCCCCAGGACGCCCAGCTGCGGGCTGGCCTCCTGAGAGCGCCCTCTGGTGGCAGGTGCTGAAGTACATGGACTACATCTTCACTGGCGTCTTCACCTTCGAGATGGTGATAAAGGTGCGGGCCAGCCTCCCCTCAGGGACCGCACGCCCCCCCACACACACACACACGTGTGGACTCGGGGGCGTTGCTCACTACAGTCTCCGCGCGGTGTCGGCGGGGAGAGCGCCCTGCACTCCTGACCAGGGTCCCGGCTTCGGGCGTCGGGCTGGGGGACGTGACCTGGGCCCCCTTCCCCACCCCGAGGCTCTGGGTCTGCCCTGCCCTCTCCCTGAAGTAACCGCCCTGAACTGCACTGCTTCCCTGAAGATGATCGACCTGGGGCTGCTGCTGCACCCGGGGGCCTACTTCCGGGACCTGTGGAACATTCTGGACTTCATTGTGGTCAGTGGGGCCCTGGTGGCGTTTGCCTTCTCGTAAGTACCCACGTCCGCAGCCCCCCGAGGCGCGGTGGGGTGTGGGGGGCGCTGGCCTCCGGGCTGCCGTAGCTCCGTCCTCTGCTCAGCCCGGGCTGTGGGGGGAGGGACTCTGGCCGGCGCGTCCCTGACACGGCCCTGGCTCTGCGGTGGGGCCGCCTCCGCCTCCAGCCACTCTGCTCTCCTGAGGGCGGGGCTGGGTGCTGGTGGGCGCGTCCCAGGTTCCAGGCTCCTTTCTCTGGTTCCAGCGAGTGAGGCTCATCCTGGCGGTGGCTGGGCCTGGGCGGAGGCAGGTGTGGGGCCGGGGGAGCCGGGGTCCCAGGGCGAGTGGTGGCAGGAGATGCCGAGACTGAATGACCCGCAGGAGCCGGGCAGGCCCTCCTCTGGCGGCCAGGCCTCCTCACTGACTCTCTTCTCTTTGTCTCCTTGGTGCCGGACTCCCTCTTGTAGGAGCTTCATGGGGTAATGCCTCCCCCTGTCCCCCCACACCACCCACATCTCACATCTCAGCCGCCCTCGGGCGCGTCATACGCTCACCGTGCTCACCGCGTCATACGCTCTCCGCGCCATACGCTCACCTCTCATCAGCTCACCCCGCTCCGGGTGCATGCTGCCGGAGCTGGTCCCAGGCTGTGCCCGCCGGCTGGGGCGAGCCTGGGGGCTGGGTGGGGCCGGGCCTCGGGGGTCAGGAGCACAAGTCCCAGTGAGTGTAGGAGGCCGAGAACGGGACCGAGGGCGGCTCCGAAGGGGCTCCGGTGACCAGGCGGGGGTCCTGTGCCCCGTCTGTTCTCCGGAGGCTCGGCCTCCTCCTGGCCCTGCAGGCCCCCCCCGACACCCCCACTCCCTCCTGGGCCTTACCGCCTCGCTCTGCGGAGGAGGGCGCAGCTCGCCGGTGTCAGGGGGAGCTGGGAGGGAGGGAGGGGCAGGGAGACCCAGCCAGGCGCCCCTGAGGCAGAGCCTCCAGAGAGAGCGTCCGCTTCCTAGGAAACAAGACAGGGCCCCTCCTGGCTGGCTCAGCGGGAGCTGCCAGGCTGGTTTGGGGAGGGTCCAGGCGAGGGTGAGGGGAGTAGCGGGCAGCATGCGGAGGACAGCCTGGGTTCAGGGGTGTTGATCTGCTTCCAAAACACAGGCCCCAGCGGGGTCCTGGGGGCAAGACTGGGAGGCTCTAGCGTGGCTGTACCCTAAGGAGACGGCGCCCCACTCCCCCACACACAGGTCCCCTGGGCGTGGGGAGAAGCAGCCTTTGAGCCTTAGCCGCGGCCCCACACGGCCCCAGTGGGAGTGGCCTTGGCCCTGAGCATGGCCTCCGAGGCCCCTGCCTGGCTTCAGGTGGCAGCAGGGCGGCCCGAGAGGGACAGTGCCCGGCCCCGCGGCCTGCGGGAGCCCAGTGCCCTCCGAGGGGCCTGGCCTGCTCTCCGCTCCTCCTCCCCCTCCCGCTGCTTTCTTCACTGTCTCCTGTGGCTCTTCGCCTCCCCTCCCCCCCTCCCTTCTTCCCTTCTCCCCCCTTTCTTTTTCTAAAATACATTTTTATTGATTTCAGAGAGGGAGAGAAACATTAACGACGAGAGAATCACGGACCAGCTGCCTCCTACACACCCCACACTGGGGATCCAGCCCACGACCTGGGCAAGTGCCCCGACTGGGCATTGAACTGGTGGCTGCCGGCCCGGCCTGAGCCACGCTGGCCCGGCCTCCCCTCTCTCTTCCTCTTCTCCCTGGTTTCTCTCTCTGTCCTTCCCTTCCTCCCGGCTCCTCCTCTCCCTTTCTGTCATCGGCCGCCACTCGCCAGTGGAGGAGTGTTGGACGGGACAGAGGACAGGCAGGGAGAGCCAGGCTGTCCTGGGACCTCCTCCGGAGAGGAAGCAGCTTCGGGAGCTGGGGTGGCACCGTGCCCACTGGCCCCTGTGCTACCCTCTCCGCTCGCTCCCAGGGCTGTTCCCAGGGGCCAGGGGCCAGCCGTGTGGGCCGGGCGTGCGGGTGATGGGAGTGCTGGGAGAGCAGGTGCTCCTGGCCCCAGGTGCTGCTGGGGGGAGGCCTCCGTGGTGCCCATCAGGCCTCTGCCCTGAGGCCCACCACAGACGCGGTTGGGGGGGGGGGGCCGGCCCGGGGCTGCGTGCGCTCGGCGCCGGGCCGGCCCCGCCTGCATGTCGGCTCTCCTTCCAGAGGCTCCAAAGGGAAGGACATCAACACCATCAAGTCCCTGCGCGTGCTGCGCGTCCTGCGGCCGCTCAAGACCATCAAGCGGCTGCCCAAGCTCAAGGTGAGAGCCAGGGGCGTGAGGAGCGTGCGTGGTGAGCTGCATGTGGGCTGTGCGTGCCAGGGCACATGTGTCCTGTGTGTGTACATGTGTGCACAAGGTGCGTGCACAGCATGTGTGTCTGCACGCTGGCCACATCCTGAGGCGGCTTCTGTGTGAGGTGGGGGTGAGCAGAGCTGAGAGAGCCCCACGTGAGAACTGCTCAGACCACACCACCTGGGGGAATGGGCCTCTCCCCTCTGACGCCCATGAGGGCCATTCCCAGCGGTGCCGTGGGCTCCGTCCGGTTCCTGCGGAGCAGCAGGCCTGGCGTTTCCCGCTGCGGGGCCCTTGGCTGGGCTGCGGGGAGACAGGCCGGAGGCGGAGGGGGTGGCGGGGCAGGGCAGGCCCCAGGTGGTGGCTGAGGTGCGGGGTGAAGGAGGGTGCTCTGTGCTTACAGCCCTCTCACCCCCCCACCTGTGGGTAAGGTGTTGTGAGCAGCTAGGGGTGCGAGCTTGGGGCGACAGGCTGCATGGGTTAAGGGGCAGCTTGCCGAGAGCCTGTGGGGAGGGCGGGCTGGGAGGTGAGGAGGCAGCCAGAGGGCTGTGGGGAGGTGCCGGGGCGCTGCAGGGGGCCTGGCGGTGTCTGGGAGCCGCTATGGGCCGGCCCCAGCACACCAGGGCAGGGCAGGCTGACGGCCGACTCCGAGAGGCGGGGCTGGGCCGGGCCGGTGGGCAGGGAGCGCTGAGCCTCAGGTGTGGGCCACAGAGCATGCCCACATGCCGGGCCAGGCTGCCACAGCGTGGCTGCTTCTCTGCCTGCGTGTCCTGCCGACACCAGCAGGCCTGGGTCCCTCCCTGCCCCCTGGGCCAGCCCTGACGTGCGGGTCAGGCCCCTGTTCTGAGGCACCTGCTTCGTGACTCCTCTCCTGGCCCCACCAACCACTTGACACATCGGAGACGACCTCTCCCTCCCGAGGGGTCCCAAGGCGGGCAGCTGGCTGAGTCCCGCCCGCCGGCCCGGTGCTGAGCCTGCCCGCCCCCAGGCCGTGTTCGACTGCGTGGTGAACTCGCTCAAGAACGTGCTCAACATCCTCATCGTGTACATGCTCTTCATGTTCATCTTCGCCGTCATCGCCGTGCAGCTGTTCAAGGGCAAGTTCTTCTACTGCACGGACGAGTCCAAGGAGCTGGAGCGGGACTGCAGGTGAGCGGGCGGCGGTGGGGGGGCAGGGCCAGCTGTGAGGGCGCGGGAGGGGCCGTGGGGGCACACTCGGGTGGGTTGTGCACCTGTCCCTGGGCCGCACGGGGCTCCAGGGTGGGGACCAGCACGTGGGGAGCCGGGATCTTCCTCCGCCGACATGCAGGGAGCTCCCGGGCACGGGGATGCCGGAGGTTCTGCAGACCCAGGACCAGGCCAGGACCAGGTCAGGGAGCTCCCGGGGAGGCACCCTCAGAAGTAGGGGACGCGGGGTGCTCCTGAGTGGCGCCGAGTAGGGCTGCGCCAGCTCCCTCCTCGCCACAGCCATGGTCCCACTTGTCTGTGTGGCCCAGCCTTGCTCACAAGCTGTGGCGCCAGGCATGTGGTGGGCTCCACGTCGAGGGGTGGAACACATTTCAAAAATCACCCAATGATTGCTGAGGGGCGGGACCCACATCCCACCTCACCCAATGATTGCTGAGGGGCGGTCTAACACCCAATCTCAACCAATGGTAGTTGAGGGGTGTGACCCACATACAACATCACCCAATGGTAGTATAAGGGCAGGACCCACTTCCAACCTCACCCAATGATTGTTGAGGGGCTGGTCCCACTTCACTAACAAGTGAAAGCTGGTGCAGTGCTTGAACTGGACGGTAGACTTGTGTTTTCCTAGTCTTTCACTAAGACCCCGCTGTCGTCGTCGTCGTCGGATCTACCCGGAACCCCGCACTGTGTTAAGCCCCCTCTGCAGTGTCTCTCAGTGGGCCTTGTTTTTAATGACCTTGGCGGGCTTGGAGGGTGCTGTGTGGAGAGGGGCCACAGCATCTGCACAGGTTCAAGACCGGGTCTATTGAGAGGACCCAGTCCTCTCGTGGCCACATGCAAGTCCCAGCTTGGAGGGCAGAGCCTCCCGCACAGTGACAGCCAACAGCTGGAGTTGTAAGCTGGAGCGTATGGTCCGAACACGTGGCCCCACATGCCTGAGCGATATAGGCTGCAGGTAAACAGTTGGATCAGGTGCATGTAATTGAGTAGGGTCGAAACCCTTGAGAAGGCTGTCAACACCTTGACCAAGTCCTTACTTTCCCTCCTGGCAGCTGCTACAAAATAAAGACTCGGCTTGTGTGCCTGGGCGCTGTCTCTCAGGAAGCAGCACCCCGCCGAGCCCCAGCTTTCATTGTCTGTGTGTCTTTTCCAAGCCTTTCAGCCCACCTCGCAGGGCCACCCTGGGCCGTCAGGAGGCACAGTGCTGGTCCTGTGTTTGGAAGGATGCCTTTTGGATTCTCCGATGTTTTCCTCATAACAGACTGGGGTTTGGGGAAGAGCGCCACAGTCTGGAGCATGCGCATTGCACAGAGTCAGGGCACGTGATACCAACACCATCCATCCGTGGACCCCGGTGATGCTGGCCTTGGTCACCAGCACCCTGGGGAGTGTGCCAGGGTCTCCATTGGACACAGGCTGATTTCCTTCCCACAGTCTGAGCATTGGGAGGGAGACACATAGTGCCTCCTGCGAGGAGGAGGAAGGCTGGGCTGGGGTGGTAAAGTGCTTTGGGACGACACAGTTGCCCCCTGTCCTTGAGGGCAGAGTGGGCATGAGCAGTGAGGAGGAGGCGGAGACCAGTCAGAGGGGCTGGGCCTAAAGGTGGGCTTGTTCAGAGAGATCTGTATTTCTGTAATTTCTTTGTGCGCTGCCTTAACCTAAAGGAGGTTTGGAGTGGTTAGTCCTCCCCTTGGAATTTACTTTTCTTTCTTTTCACTGATGTGTTTAGCGAGGATTCTGGTACCGAATACCTGACAGGCACTGTTCTTGGTCCTCCACCGTGAGTTGGTGATCCAATGCTGCATAGCAAGCTGCCCCAAGTGTAGCAGCTCAACGCAGCAACACTGTGAGCTGTTTCCGTGGAGCGGGAATGTGAATGCGGTTTGGCAGTAAGGGTAGTGCCTGCGCGGATGAGGTGCCCATCTGGAGATGCAGGAGGGGTGGGGTGTGATTCCAACCTCAGACAGTGTTTGTGGTAGGTGGGAACACCTCCAACCTCACCCAATGGTTGTTGAGGGGCGGGACCCACTTGCAATCTCACCGTTGTTGTTGAGGGGCCGGTCCCACTTCTGATCTCATGGCTGCTCAGGGCCTTGGCTCTGGGGTGGGCACCGCAGTGTGGGCTGTGTGTGCTGGAGCACACAGGTGATGTGTAAACTCACACTGCCAGGGGCGTGGCCCTAGCCCGCCCGCCATGCTGGCGGGCGTCTTGCTTGGGCCTTCCTGGCGCCAGGCACGCGAGGTGAGTCTCTGGGCGAGCTGGCATGTCCCTCCTGGGGCTGCACCTGTGCCTGTCTCCCTGGTCTGTGGGAGTTCTTTAACCGCTGGGTGGGACTCCTCTGCCAGCTCTGGCTCTTGGCATGCTAGGGTGCGGGTGGCGTGTGCCGCACGGGCTGTGCCGTCTCGCGTGCGTTCCCGGCGTCCAGTGCTCCGTGGCCGGGTCGGGCGGCCTGGGCTCCCCTGAAAGCGCGCCTGCCCCTCACGTGGCCGCCTTTGGGCTGGCACTGCCGCCGGGGGAGGGGGAGGGCGGGTTTTCCGTCTGAGGAGAAGGCGGCCTCTCCCCGCCATCGAGCGGCGGCTGGGGTGGGAGTCCTGCCGTGGAGCTCACCCTGCTGTGCACGAGGCCGTGGGTCCGGGGGTGGCAGCGGGCAGCCTCACTCGGCCCGGAGAGCGTTTCCCGGCCAAAACCCGCAGAGCCCCGCGCAGCCCCGCGTGCTGTGTGTGTGTGTGTGTGTGGTCAGGACACCTGGGACATGCAGGCCCCGGGTGGTGTGTTTCTGAGGCCGGCCCTGCTGTCGGGTCCCGCCTTCTGGCTGGGCCACCTCTGCTTCTCTCACCGGGGGCCGCCGCTGTCCGCCTCCGTCACTGCTCGGCCGGGAACGCGGCCGGGTGTCAGTCCCCGGAGCGGGCACCCGGAGGGGCGTGACCCCGGGCCACGTGGGCTCTGTGACCGGGTCGGGGGTGCCAGGCGGCTCCCTGCCGGGGTGGAGGGTCTCCAGGGCCCCCCCACGCGCGGTTTTCCTTCCGGAAGGAAGCAGTTCTGTCCTCGCCGCCGGCTGCAGGGCTGTGTCTGGCATTGCCTCGCTCCCCCCGGGGCGAGTGCTGGCCTGTGCCTCCTTCGTGAAGGTCTCCTCACCCCAGCGCCGCTCCGCCCGCGGTGCGTGTCCTCATGACTCCGCTGGGTGGGCCCCTGCACGAGCTGGGGTGCGCCCAGGAGGCAGTGCTCCATGCTCCCCCCTCCCCCTCCCTCCCCTCCCTCCCTCTCCCCCTTTCTACCTCTACCCTAACCCTTCCCCGCTTCCCTCTCCTCTCCCCTCCCCTCTCCCTCTACCCCTCTCCCCCTCCCCTCGCTCTCTCCCTCCCCCTCTCCCCTTCTATCTACCCCCTCCCCCTCTCCTTCCCCCCTCCCTCCCTCCCCTCTTCCTCCCTCCTCCCTCTCCCTCTCCCCTCCCCCTCTCCCTTCTCCCATCTCCCCCTCTCCTCCCCTCCCCTCCCCCCTCTCCCCTCCCCCTCTCCTCTTTCTAACCTCTCCACTACCCCCCCCTCCCCTCTCCTCCCTCCCTCCCCCTCTCCCTCCCCCTCTCCTCTCCCCCTCTCCCCCCTCCCCCTCTCCCTTCCCTCTCCCCTCCCCCCCCCCCTCCCCTCCCTCTCTCCATCCCCCCTCTCCCTCCCCCTCTCCTCTCCTTCCCTCTCCCTCTCCCCTCCCCCCTCTCCCTTTCTCCCTTCTCCCCTCCCCTCTCCTCCCCTCCCCCTCTCCTCCCTCTCCCCTCCCCCCCTCTCCCCTCTCTTTCTTCTCCCCTGCCCCCCTCCCCCCTCCCCCCCCCTCTCCCTCCCAAAGCCCACAGAAGAGAGAAAGGAACCCCGCGGGAGTGGCCGCAGTGGGCGTTGACTGGTCTGGAGACTCCTGCTCAGAGCGGCTGCTCAGCGGCTTGTCCGTCCCAGAGCGATCGTCTGTGAGGCCCAGGGCTCCAAGCTCGGTGACGGCCTGTGTCTGGGCCTGCTGTTGCTGCCGCCATGTTGGCGCTGAGTCTAAGGACCCATTTGCCAATCAGAGGCCTGTGTTCTCCCGGAGCGTTTCCGACGGGCTCCGGGGTCAGACCTCTGTCCTCTTGGAGTGGGTCTGAGGGCGGCGTGCGCCCGGGCCCCGCGTCGTGCTTCTGCGCGTGGACACGCAGTCCTGGGCCATGCACCGCAGCGCCCACTCCTCCATGAGGGCCGTGTCAGGAGCTGCTTCCCGCAGGGGCCTGGCTCTGACCACCACCCCCCGCTGTGTCCCAGGGGCCTGGCTCTGACCCCCCCCCCCCCCCGCTGTGTCCCAGGGGCCTGGCTCTGACCCCCCCCCCCGCTGTGTCCCAGGGGCCTGGCTCTGACCCCCCCCCCCCCGCTGTGTCCCAGGGGCCTGGCTCTGACCCCCCCCCCCCCCGCTGTGTCCCAGGGGCCTGGCTCTGACCCCCCCCCCGCTGTGTCCCAGGGGCCTGGCTCTGACCCCCCCCCCCCCGCTGTGTCCCAGGGGCCTGGCTCTGACCCCCCCCCCCCCCGCTGTGTCCCAGGGGCCTGGCTCTGACCCCCCCCCCCCGCTGTGTCCCAGGGGCCTGGCTCTGACCCCCCCCCCGCTGTGTCCCAGGGGCCTGGCTCTGACCCGCCCCCCCCCCGCTGTGTCCCAGGGGCCTGGCTCTGACCCCCCCCCCCCCCGCTGTGTCCCAGGGGCCTGGCTCTGACCCCCCCCCCCCCCCGCTGTGTCCCAGGGGCCTGGCTCTGACCCCCCCCCCCCCGTGTCGTCCCAGGGGCCTGGCTCTGACCCCCCCCCCCCCGCTGTGTCCCAGGGGCCTGGCTCTGACCCCCCCCCCCCCCCCCCCGCTGTGTCCCAGGGGCCTGGCTCTGACCCCCCCCCCCCCGCTGTGTCCCAGGGGCCTGGCTCTGACCCCCCCCCCCGTGTCGTCCCAGGGGCCTGGCTCTGACCCCCCCCCCCCGCAGTGTCCCAGGGGCCTGGCTCTGACCCCCCCCCCCGCTGTGTCCCAGGGGCCTGGCTCTGACCCCCCCCCCCCGTGTCGTCCCAGGGGCCTGGCTCTGACCGCCCCCCCCCGTGTCGTCCCAGGGGCCAGTACCTGGACTACGAGCGGGAGGAGGTGGAGGCCCAGCCACGGCAGTGGAAGAAGTACGACTTCCACTACGACAACGTGCTCTGGGCGCTGCTCACGCTGTTCACCGTGTCCACGGGGGAAGGCTGGCCCATGTGAGTGCGGGCCTCACGCGCGGCAGGTGCCCACAGCTCCTCCGGCTCCTGCCATGAGGGCGCCGCTCTCCCGAGCAGCTGCCAGGCCAGTGGGCCAGAGGGCAGCTCTCCCGTCTCCCCGGGCCGCCCTCCGGCTGCCAGAGGGCCTTCTCCTGAGCACCAGCAGCAGGGCTTCCTCTGGATGGCAGGAACCTCTCAGCGGAAACCCTGCGGAGCTCTGGGCTCCTGAAGCAGGAGAGCGGGTGTGGGCGGGTGTGAGCGGGTGTGGGCCGGGTGTGAGCGGGTGTGGGCCGGGTGTGAGCGGGTGTGGGATGGGAGAGAGCAGGTGTGGGGTGGGAGAGAGCAGGTGTGGGCCGGGTGTGAGCGGGTGTGGGCCGGGTGTGAGCGGGTGTGGGCGGGTGTGGGCGGGTGTGAGCGGGTGTGAGCGGGTGTGAGCGGGTGTGGGCCGGGTGTGAGCGGGTGTGGGATGGGAGAGAGCAGGTGTGGGCCGGATGAGAGCGGGTGTGGGCGGGTGTGAGCGGGTGTGGGCGGGTGTGAGCGGGTGTGAGCGGGTGTGAGCGGGTGTGAGCGGGTGTGGGGTGGGAGAGAGCGGGTGTGGACCGGGTGTGAGCGGGTGTGGGATGGGAGAGAGCAGGTGTGGGCCGGGTGTGAGCGGGTGTGGGATGGGAGAGAGCAGGTGTGGGCCGGGTGTGAGCAGGTGTGGGCCGGGTGTGAGCGGGTGTGGGCTGGGTGTGAGCGGGTGTGGGCCGGGTGTGAGCGGGTGTGGGCGGGGTGAGCAGGCATGAGCACTGAGTGTGGAGGGCCGCTCCCCTTTCTGGGATGGGAGCTCAGGCGGTGGAGCCTGCGGGGGCGGCGCCGTCTCCGGGCTTCCTGGGGCCCTGCCGGGGGAGGGCTTCCCGGTGGCCTGACGCCCTCGCTGCCGCAGGGTGCTGAAGCACTCGGTGGACGCCACCTACGAGGAGCAGGGCCCGAGCCCCGGCTACCGCATGGAGCTGTCCATCTTCTACGTGGTCTACTTCGTGGTCTTCCCCTTCTTCTTCGTCAACATCTTCGTGGCCCTGATCATCATCACCTTCCAGGAGCAGGGCGACAGGGCCATGTCCGCCTGCAGCCTGGAGAAGAACGAGGTGGGCGCCCGGCCGCGCTGGGGGCTCCTGCGGGCGGGGCAGGGCGCTGGGAGGTCGACCCCGCCTCCTGGCACAGGCTGCCTGTGCGGGGAGGGCCGCGTGCGTGTGCGGAGTGGCCGCTGGGCCCGCTGAGCCGGCACGGCTCTGTCCGGCAGAGGGCGTGCATCGACTTCGCCATCAGCGCCCGGCCGCTGACGCGGTACATGCCGCAGAACAAGCAGTCCTTCCAGTACAAGACGTGGACCTTCGTGGTGTCGCCGCCCTTCGAGTACTTCATCATGGCCATGATCGCCCTCAACACCGTCGTGCTCATGATGAAGGTGCGTCCGCGGGAGCTGCGGGCTCCGCCGGGCCTGTCGCTGGCTGCGGCGGAGACGGGGGAGGCCTGGAGGACACGGGCAGCGGGGAGGGGCGGGCAGCCACACCGTGGCCAACGCCCTCCTCCCGGCAGTTCTACGACGCGCCCTACGAGTACGAGCTGATGCTGAAGTGCCTGAACATCGTGTTCACGTCCATGTTCTCCATGGAGTGTGTGCTCAAGATCGTCGCCTTCGGGGTGCTGGTAGGCGCCGCTTCCCCGGGGCCGTGTTGTCCCAGGAGGGGCCGGGGGCTCCCGTGTGGAGCTGGAGCTTCCCGAGCCCAGAGCGCAGACGAGCCTACGGGGCCTGGTCTGGCCCGGGAGGCGGGTGGGGGCAGGTTCCCCTCGGCCATGTGGTCTCTGCTCTGCCCCTGCCCAGCCTGGTGGCTGCATGCCAGGCCCGTGCTGCCCCCTGGGTGGCCCATCATCCCCTGTCCGCCCTGACTAGGCCCTCCCGCACCCCGTCTCCCGGCGGAGCACTGGCTGGGCTCTGACCGCCTTCTCTCTAGAACTACTTCCGAGACGCCTGGAACGTCTTCGACCTCGTCACCGTGCTGGGAAGCGTCACTGACATTCTGGTCACGGAGATCGCGGTGAGTGCCCTCCTGGCTCCGGGCTCTTCCGAGGCTCCCCCGGGCGGCAGGACGCTCCCACGGGCGGGGCGGGGAGCAGGTCTCGCCGGCAAGTGCTGGCTCTTGGACGAGAAACGTCCCCGAACGTCTCCCGTGGCGGCTCAGGCCACGCCGGCAGCAGGAGAGCCCTCGCCTGTGGGTGTCTGACGCGCGGCCCCGGCCCAGAGCCCGGACGAGCTCAGGCTGTGGAAAGCCCAGGTGTGTTTCCCTGGGAAACGAGACAGCGGCTCTTCTCAGACGTGGGCTGTGGCCCGCGCCGGCCGGGCCTGAGGACCTCTGAGGCTGGGCCAGGAAGCGCGTTTCTGAGCACAGTGCTCGGCGCTGGTGGACGGCAGGCTCTCCGGAGGCTGCGTGAGGGGGGCTTCTGTAAGCGGGACTGCGTGGACGTGTTCCCGACCCAGATCCAGCCGTGGAGAGAGCTGAGGGTGGGGCGAGTGGGAGGAGTGGAAGTGCCAGGTCTAGAACCCAAGACAGGGCAGGTCTCAGATCCCAGGAGAGGCGGGTCCCCAGGCCAGGATGGAGGGGGAGCGGGGGTCTCACGTGTTCACCTCATCGATTGGGGGGCACCCTGCAGGAGGAGAGGGCTGGGGAGCTGGAGCTCCACAGCCGACGGGCCTGAGCTGGGCGGTGCCCATCACCCCTTCCCCACGCCATCTGCTGCTGTGGCCCCGGCCCCTGAGGCCCGACCTCCCACTGCCGCCGCACCCAGCGCTGCCCCCGCCCAGCAGCTCAGCCAGGTTCAGACGGTCACAGGGCTGAGGGCCAACCCCAGGCTCGTGGGAGGAGCAGCCATCATCCCGTAGTGATCACCGGCAACACAGGGAAGCCAGCATTGGATCCTGGCTCACCAGTCACAAAAACCTATTTCAGAATGACAAAAAGACTTAATTATTAGACGCAGGACTTATAAATGTACTTGTATTGACTTCAGAGAGGAAGGGAGGGAGGGAGGGAGGGGGGGAGGGAGGGAGGGAG
Source organism: Pipistrellus kuhlii (assembly GCF_014108245.1). Taxonomy (NCBI): domain Eukaryota; kingdom Metazoa; phylum Chordata; class Mammalia; order Chiroptera; family Vespertilionidae; genus Pipistrellus; species Pipistrellus kuhlii. Next base: position 754,921 of record NW_023425559.1, on the reverse strand, counting down.
GAAGGGAGAGAGAGAGAGAGAGAGAGAGAAACATCCATAAGAGAGAATCATGGATCCGCTGCCCCTGCACGCCCCACACTGGGTGTCAAGCCCGCACCCCAAGCCTGAGTCCTGACCAGGAATCGAACCGTGACCTCCAGGTTCATAGGTCTGTGCTCAACCGCGGAGCCACCCGGCCGGCAAGAGGCAGGACTTGCGGCTCTGAGAAGGAAATGCGGGAGGACGTCTTTTAGGCTTGGGGGGGAGGGGCTGCTTTGTGAAGCAGGACAGAGGGCGCCAGCCCCACCGGAAGCGGCACTGGGCCCACAGGGCTCCGCTTGTCAGGAAGGAAGGCCCCTCCTCCGTTCCTGTGCGGCGCCCAGCGTGTCGCTCCTTTTCTTCAGGACGTGTGTGCATGCATGTGTTTACATGTAGTTTTTTCCATGTGATACGTTCTATGGCTTCTGAGACCTCATGGTCTGAGTAATCCAGGCAAAAAGGTGAAAGCTGCCCTTTAGACAAAACCTACAGTCTAGGCTGCTCCCCCACCGATGGCACCGTGGCCTCGCTGACCCCTCCTCGGACTCGGAAATCTAATCCTGATAAGGGGACAGCGCCCCCTGGGCGCCTGCGTCCTCGCAGAGGGGCGTGCCCTGCGGCTGCGGGGAGGGGCAGGCAGGGTGCCCACCGCGGCACAGACAGACAAACTGGCCTCCCCCCGGGCCGCAGGCGGCAGGTGGGCGGGAGCCTGGAGCGCCCAGCGCCCCCCCCCCCCCAGCCAGCGGATGGCAGGCGGGCGGCTTGTGGAAGGGCAGACCCTGCTTCCGCCAGCCCGAGGGGCGCCGTCACCTGCGGGCCAGAGGCTGGGGGTGGAGAGCTCCCTGCGTGGGCTCCGTTCTGCGCCGCCCGAGGCCCACCGTCCGCGGCCTTTCTTTCCATCTGTGGTCACTCATCTCGGCGCACGCGCTGATTTTCCTCCGGCAAAAATGTCGGTGTCAGTTCCACCCCCAGCTTAACAGGCAACTCGAGCGATGGCCCCGCCCAGGGCCCCGCGGGCGTGAAACTGGCATTGATTTCTTTGCCTGGAAACAAAAAATAAGTGTGTCATTTTGAATTTGCATTGCAAATAGGATGCAAATGAATGCCACTGTCTGCATCATCAACCAAGTTCAAAACCAGCGTTTTGATGCATTTTCAGCAAAATGCCCATTTACCGAAAGCTGCCCCCAGTGCCGCCGGGGCCTGCGTTCTGCTCATGTTGATCATTCTCTCCTTTGTTTTCTGTCTGACCCCGACTCACCTCCACCTGCCTGTGACTCACGCCATCCAACCAACACACTGCGAAACCATGCCCGTGTCTGTCTGTCTCGCCTGCTGCTCAATCTGTACATAATTCGCAAATGTCCATCCATGAAAACATCACATGTAGGAAAGGGTTGGTTTCATGACTTTCATGGTTCTTACACCCCTCGCCTCGCTTGCTGTGCTGTCCGTCCTGCTAGCCCAGCCCTGCCCTGCCCTGCCTTCCCCAGTGTGGCTGCCGCCCGGCGCCTCCTCTCCGGCCGCTGCACGGTCTGGGTCAGCAGGGGCTCCGAGGGGGCGGGAAGTGTCCGGACTCTCGAGGCCGTGGATTTGGGCTGAGCCCGGTCGAGTCCATGGTGTCTGTGGCACGTCAGGAGGCTGCTCTGCCCAGCGGCCTCGTCACCCGGGCGCCCCTGGCCTGGGCGTGCGTGCCCTTGGCTGGCAGGCCGTGGGCACCTGGGTGGCTGGCAGGCCTCCGTCCAGGTCTCCAGGACCATCGGAGAGGCCGTGCCGAGGCTGTGAGCGCCCAGGCGTGCAAGGCAGCGGGTAGTGCGCTGCCCGTAACGGAGGGCATCGTGACGAGGCCACGGGCAGAGTGGAGGCTCCCAAGAGGCTCTGCTCCAGCTGCTGAGCCCGTGCTCCCAGCAGCGCCTCCCGTGAGCCGTGGGCGTGGGTCTAGGCGGTGTGTCCGCACCATCAGCCGAGCGTGGGGCCAGCAGGTGTGCACGGGTCTCGGGGCAGCAGCCTTGGCTTTGCTGTGACCTTGACCAGAGGCACTGACGTGCTGACGCAGGGGCGCTGGCCGTGGCCTGGGTCAGCCCCGCTCCTGGTGGGGTGTGACCAGCCTGTGCTGCGCGGTCCCCGTCTCAGAGGGGGAGCCGGGGCTCTGGGGGGCCGGGACGGTGTGCCCAGGTGGTGGTCTCCCCCCATCAGTGCAGGGCCCGGCTCTGAGGTCAGTGTGGCTGCTCCTGGGTGGGTGCCACAGAAGCCATGGACTCGGAGGGTGGGAGGGGTGCCCACTTCCAAGGAGTGTCAGGCCAGAGGGGACCGTGCACAGCCGTGGGGAGGGGCCGCAGGCTGCCCCGCCCTGCATGCGACCAGGTGGCGGTGCCTGGCAGAGCCTGCGGGGCAGCCACGGCGCCATCCCCGGCACCCGCTTGAGTGTCCGTGGCCGCTGTCACCATCTGTCCTCGTGGCTCGTGGGCTGTCTGTCTGTTGCCACGCGCCTGCCCTGAGGGCCCTGGAGCCCCAAGAGAGAAGCCTGGGAGGGGGTGGAGCTGGAGTCTTGGGTAAGGGCCTCTTCCCAAAGCAACTTGGCGACCAGCCCGCCGCCTCTGTGGGCTGCCCTCCCCCCAGAGCTGGGTCCCCTGTGTCTGGGAAGTCTGGGCCACCACTGCCAAGCAGGTCACTCCGGCCGGGCAGGTGCGCCTGTCCCCGCCGCCCTGGCCGCTCCCAGCCCCCCAGAGCAGGGGCTTCAGAGGGAGACCCCAGGAGGCAGGCCATTCTGGCCCTTCCGTGTCCCTGAGCCGCCCTGGCCTGTGCACAGTTCTTCGTCCCGTGTCCACCTCCGGAGGAGGCTGGCGCCCCTGAGAGTCCTCAGGCCGCTGAGGGGTCCCTGACACTGTGCCCCACTGGGGTCTTCCCCCTCACCCCCCCCAAGCCAGTGAGGGGGCGTAGGAAGCCTGCACCCCAGCGACCCACCCCGACTCCACTGTACCCCCTGCTGGTCTGGACCACAGCCGGCTACTCGCCCGCTAATGGCCCTCCCACCCAGCAGCCCCGTCCCTCTCGAAAGATGGGCCTGAGAGCGCGCCCCCCCCCCCCCGCAGAGGCAGAGCCCCCGCCCCTCTGGGAATTAGAGGTCAGGTCCCGAGGGCAGAGGATCAAGGAAGCTCTGGCCAGGGGTGGGGCCGCTGTCCCTGGAAGCCCCTGATGCCACCATTCCCCCATGGCCCTGGGCCAGACAGGCAGCCCGGAGCGTGGCCGGCCTGCATGCTGCTGCCCTCGGTCTGAGTCCCCTCCCCCTCACCGCCAGCCTGCCCGCCTCAGACAGCGTGGGGGGGGGGGGGGCCGCCTGGGCCACAGCACCGTCTCCTCCGCGCTGGAGCCTGGCCCAGACCTGTCTGAGGGCGGGAGGAGGCCTCTGCGAGCAGCCACACCACCACCCCCCGGGCCCCCCACAGGAGGAGCGGCTGCCTCTGCGCCCCAGCGGGGAGGGGAGGGGACCCCCTCGCTGTCCCTGCGGGGGCCGGGGTGGTCTCTGGGGGCCATGACGCTGTCCTTGCCGAAGGGGCGCTCACTGCGCGGTAACCTCGTGGTTCTTCCCTGACGGCCCGCCTCGCCCGGCCACAGCACCGGGGAGAGGTGGGGCGGCTCGGGCGGGAGGCGGGCTCCGCGGGTCAGAGCCGCCCTGTTCCCCCAGAACAACTTCATCAACCTCAGCTTCCTGCGCCTGTTCCGCGCCGCGCGGCTCATCAAGCTGCTGCGCCAGGGCTACACCATCCGCATCCTGCTCTGGACCTTCGTGCAGTCCTTCAAGGTGGGCGCGGCCCGCGGCCCCGTGCGCTCCGCGGGGCGGAGGGGGTGGCACTGCCCGCCGCTGCCCGCTGCCCCGCTGACCCGCCTCCGCCCCACAGGCCCTGCCCTACGTGTGCCTCCTGATCGCCATGCTGTTCTTCATCTACGCCATCATCGGCATGCAGGTGCGCGGGGCCGGCTCCGGGCCTGTGTTCCGGCCGCGCTCTGGCCACGCTATAGCCCCCCCCCGGGCCCCGTCCACGCACAGCCCGGGGCCCTGGCCACGCTCTGGCCACGCTATAGGCCCCCCCCCGGGCCCCGTCCACGCACAGCCCGGGGCCCTGGCCACGCTCTGGCCACGCTATAGGCCCCCCCCCCCGGGCCCCGTCCACGCACAGCCCGGGGCCCTGGCCACGCTCTGGCCACGCTCTAGGCCCCCCCCCCGGGCCCCGTCCATGCACAGCCCGGCCTGAGCCGCTCCTCCCTCCAGGTGTTCGGGAACATCGCCCTGGACGACGACTCCAGCATCAACCGGCACAACAACTTCCGGACGTTCCTGCAGGCGCTGATGCTGCTGTTCAGGTGCGCGAGCCCGACGGCTCCTTCCTGGGGGTGCAGAGGCTGCGGCCGCCCGGCATGCCCTGCGCCCACGTGCTGGTCTCGGTGCACCTGCTCCTGTGCCCTCCGACGGGCGGCCGGGCCTGGGCTCGGGCGCAGGAGCCCCCGGCGGAGCCTCGAGCTCAGGCCTCCAAGGTGTGCGGGCGCCTGCCGCTGCTCTTAGGCGGGGCCGGGCCCCCAGCGTGAGGGAGACGCGGGGGCCACGGCGAGAGGGCATATGTCTTGCTGCCTCCAGAGAGTCCCTCATTAGCCGCCCCCCCAGGCTAAGGGGGGGGGGGCCCTGAGCAGGGTGTGCTGGGGGCCCTGGGGACGGGCCGGGGTGCCGTCCCGCGCTGCGTGGGGAAGTTTCTCCCTGGCTGTCTGCTTCCCACAGCAAGACCCCGAGGTCGCCGTTTCCCTGGCCTTCGGCTGGGGCACTGGACTCGCTCATGTCCCTCCTGGGCCACAGAAGCAGCTGCCCCAGGAAATCACCTGGGCTCTAAGCCTGGGTCTCTCCTCCCCCTGGTCCTTGTGCCCCATGTGCGCCCCTCACCCCTGGCCACCTCAGAGGGGTGCAGCCAGCGTCACCCAGAGGGGCCCAGGAACAGAAACCAGCGCTCCCGGTGGCTTCTCGAGGGGGCCCTGGTGTGTTCGGGAAGCAGTGGGGGCTGGTGTGGCCAGAGCAGGTCGAGGGCCGGGGAAGGTGGGCACGTCAAGGGGTGCTGTGGGCGGGCGTGTGGATGTGGACTGTCGCCGAGACTGACAAGATCTGACCCGTCTCTAGGGGCCCTGCTGGGCGTTGGGCAGGGGAGCAGGACGGGGTTGGAGCCCTTGCAGACTCGGTGCTGGGAGGAGGGGAGAGGCTGGCTCTGGGGGATGGGCCAGCTGACGGGCAGGGCGGGGTGAGCAGGTGGGAGGACAGGCAGCCCGGCTAGGAAGTGGGGGGCCCAGGGCTGTGGGGGCTCGGGGGGCATGGGGGGCATCAACCTGGTGCTCGGGTTCCGTTGGTCACTTGCCATGAGCAGTTAGGAGTCTGGTGCCGGAGGGTCCCCAGACCTGACGGCCACATGGGGTCTCTGGGAGGGACCCTGGCCGTCGGCCGCCTCCCGGCCTCACGCTCCCTCCCCCGCAGGAGCGCCACCGGGGAGGCCTGGCACGAGATCATGCTGTCCTGCCTCAGCAGCCAGGAGTGCGACGAGCAGGCCAACGCCAGCGAGTGCGGCAGCGACTTCGCCTACTTCTACTTCGTCTCCTTCATCTTCCTCTGCTCCTTCCTGGTGAGTCCGGCTGTGCCGCCGCCGCCTCCGCCGCCACTCGGCCCAGCGGGGCCCTGCGTGCACGGTCCCTGGTCCCATTCGTGACGCTGTGAGCTGCCTGGTGTGTGGGGCCCCACTCAGGGCAGCGCAAGCGGGCAGGGGCACAGGTGGCAGTGGGCACTGTCAGGAGTGGCAGCTACGTAGCCGGGACGTCTGGAGAGGCAGCTACAGGGTCAGGGGCCCTCATACGGGGCATTTACCCGCCGTTTCCCTGTGGGTATGACAATAAGGGGGTTCAATGTGGCTTCCGGCCGCACACGGCTCAGCAGGAACAAAGGATTGGAAGCGGCCGCTCTTCCCGGACCCTGTGGGGGCTAGCCGTCCATGCCCCCATCCCTCCCCCGATGACAACCACGCCCGAGTTCTGGGCTCCCCAACAGGGATTTGCAGAAGAATCCCCCACGAAGGCAGAGGTGGCGGCGGCAGCTCGGAGGCGCCTCGGGCGGCCTTTGCTGTCCGCACACCTCGGGTGCTCTGACCCGCCCGGTCCTCAGCGTGCTGGCACGGGAGGGGGCAGGCTGAGAACCACCAGAACTGGGTCCTTCAGAACTCAGCCGGGGGTGGGGCTGGAGGCCGCCCTTTAGCAATCTAGGGGTTTGTGGGGAGTCACAGAAACCTCTGTATCAGAAGCCGGCAGTGATGGGACAGTGCTCAGGGAGGGGGGGTACTGACAGCTCACACACCCTGGGGTTAGTGCACAGCACAGCAGCAAAGAACCGTGGGAAACGGGCAGGAGCCTGGCCGGCGGGCTCCGTGGTTGCACGTCGACCTGTGAACCCAGAGGTTAGGGTTTGACCCCGGTCAGGGCACAGGCCCGGGGTGTGGGCTCCATCCCCAGGGTAGGGCTTGCAGGAGGCAGCCGGTCAATGATTCTCTCATCACTGATGTTTCTCTCTGCCTCTCCCTTCCTCTCTGACATCAGTAAAAAATATATTTTTAAAAAGACCCCGAGCTCTCGGCCTCCTGAAGGCCAGCTCCGAGGCGTGAGGGTGGGCGGGGCGTGACCTGGATGGCAGGACGTGTCGTGGGCCTGAGATGGTGGGGCCTGAGTTAGGACGGGGTTTGGAATCAGGACTATGGTCAGTGTTAGACCTGAGCCTGAGGCTGCCGCTGCTGCTGGGGGGATGTGGGGGCCTCCAGGAGGAGTGCGGGGCCCTGGGGGGGGATGCGGGGGCCCTAGGAGGAGCTCAGGGATCCCAGGGGTGGTGTGGGGGCCCGGGGGGGTGGTGGTGCAGGGATCCCAGGGGGGGTGCGGGACCCCAGGGTGGCAGTGTAAGAAACCTCCAGGAGGAGTGCGGGGCCCTGGGGGGATGTGGGGGCCCTAGGAGGAGTGTGGGGACCCCAGGGGTGGTGTGGGGCCCCGGGGGGGGGGGGGGGGTGCAGGGCCAGGCCGTGGGGAAGGAGGTCTGGGTGGCTGGAGGGGAGGACGGGAGAGCCGGCTGAGTCTCCATGTCGCTCTCTCCTCCACCCGCAGATGCTGAACCTCTTTGTGGCTGTGATCATGGACAATTTCGAGTACCTCACGCGGGACTCCTCCATCCTAGGCCCGCACCACCTGGACGAGTTCATCCGGGTCTGGGCCGAGTACGACCCGGCGGCCTGGTGAGCGCCCGCCTCGGGGCCAGGACAGGGTGGGGCTCGGCCACGTTCTGAGGGGACGTCCCCTCGGTGGGGGGCCCAGGGCTCCTGCCCACATGGATGCGCGGGTCTCCATCCCGGCGGCTCCCCAGGCCCAGGGGCCCTCCGAGCCCTGAGCCCCAGCCCAGCCCTGAAGGCGGAGGGGGCGAGGGGGTGCAGGCCCGGGCGGTGGTGGGACAGCAGGGTCCTCAGGCTTCCTGGTCCTCCTGGGACTCGGAGGCTCGGGGGCAGAAATGCCGGCCGTCCCCGGGGCACCTCCCGCAGCCGGCTCTGCCCCCAGGACTGGCCGCGGGCGGCTGTGATGATGGGCAGCGGCCGTGGGGCTGCATTTCCAGGCGGAGCCAGGCTCTCAGGAAGGGCCCACCCGGGTCAGGGGTGGTCTGAGGCCCGTTTTCCAGACAGCCCTGCCCGCCCACGGCGCCCTGACCTCCCCACAGACTAGCGGAGCCTGCATGCCCTCCTTGCCCCTCCCCGTCCCCCTCACTGCCCCTCCCCGTCCCCCTCACAGTCCCTCCCCGTTCCCCTCGCTGCCCCTCTGTCTCCGAGGCCATCGCAGAGGCCCTGGTCCTCACAGGGGCACAGGCTCCGCCCGCCTGTATGTCACTGGAAGCTCAGCATAGGCTGTGCCCCAGGGAGCTCTCCTCACAGGCCCCCCATCAAATCCCCCGCCCCCGCCAAGCCCCGAGCCCCGCACAGTGAGGCCCCTGCCGTCTGGGCAGGCCCTGGGGGCCCAGCCGGTGCCCGTCCTGCCTCGGGGAGGGTGGCTTGGAGCCTGTCCTCTCCTCACTGAGGGTGGGCTGCCGTCAGGGGAACGGCCTCCGGCCCCTGCTCCTCTGGGAAGAGCCACCACCCAGGCTCCGTCCCGGAGCGGGCAGAGGGCCGCGAGGACCTGCTCGGGAGGCTGCCCCCTCCTGTGCCTGAACTGCCTGCGCCGAGACCCACAGGCCCTGCGGCAGGCGGTCCAGCCCCCGGGGCAGATGCCACGGACTCCAGATGCTGGTCCCCCGTCCCTGGCCTAGCGTCAGGAGGGCCCAGGGCCCAGGCCACAGCCTGCTGCCCGCCGGCCCCCACACCGTCCCCTCCCCAGCAGCCCCGCCCAGGTGGCCTCGGGCATCTCCGGGCCTGGAGCGGGCTTACCGGCCGTTTGTTCTGCAGGACAGGCACCCGCTGGGCAGCCTGCTGCTCTAGGTTTTCCCACGCCGTGGCCTCCCGGCTGACTTGGCAGCAAACCAAGTGTTCAGGGTCGCTGGGCGGTGAAACGGCGTTCTGATCCCTGTGGTCCGTAGTTCCTAAAAGTGTGAGGTCCGTCCTGACCACCCACAGCCTCCCCGTGCACCTTCCTCACCCTCCACATCATTAGCTCAAAGGCCACCGCGCCCTGCGTGGGTGCAGCGTGGAGGTGGGGCTGGGGCATGGAGGCTCGACGGAGGAGGCCCTCCTTGGAACCAGCTGACACCACTCGGACCCGGTTAACGGATCTGTTCTCTCTGCTTCCTCCCCCTCCCCCCCCCTCCTGTGGACCTTGGGCTGGCGCAGCGGGCGCATCACGTACAGCGACATGTTCGAGATGCTGAAGCACATGCCCCCGCCCCTGGGGCTGGGCAAGCGGTGCCCCGCCCGCGTGGCCTACAAGGTACCGCCTGCTCTCTCCCCAGGCTTGTCTGTCTGCCTGTCTGTCTGCCTGTCTGTCTGCCTGCCTGTCTGCCTGCCTGTCTGCCACTGCTGTCTCACCGTCTTCCTCTGCCAGCCATCTCCCCTCCTTCCCTGAGGGGCACCTCCCTGATACCCAGAGCTGTCCCTGGGCTCCCCTGCCCTCCCTGCCCTAGACTGAGGGGGGCCGGCTTTGGGGCAGAGGCCCATGCCCCCGGGATGTCCAGGCCCCGCTGCAGGGCCCGGGAGGAGGCAGTGCAGGGCCTCAAGGGCGCCAGGCATCCTGGGGGTGACTGAGGGGAGCACAGCCTCGGGCACGGGGTCCTGTGACCCCCCTCATTGCTGAGGATGCTGAGCTGCAGGCCGGGCGGGCGGGGTTCATGCCCAGGCTGACGGCGTGGAGGGCCAGGGCGCCGGGCGGGCGGGGTTCATGCCCAGGCTGACGGCGTGGGGGCTGGGGAGCTGCAGGAGGCGCACAGGGGCCAGGGCAGGAGGCCGGCTGCCTGTCTCCCTCCGGCCTCGCTCCTCCGCTGCTCCTGCCACTCATCCCCAGGGTGGGTGCCCTGGACGGAGCCCCCCTCTTGGGACCCCTGCTCTGCTCCTCCCGTCCCTGGTCCCTGGAGAGGGCCCCTCTGCCTCTCGCCCACCGGTGCTGTCCCAGGGCCGCCTGGTCACGGTGGCGTGGGAGCTCCGGGAGGGGAGCGGGTGCCCGGGGCTTTGCCAGCATGGGGGGGGGGGAGGAGGAGGCGGGTTTGGGCCTTGGCCTCCCGCCCTCGGGCTGAGGCTTCCATTTGGGGCCAGGACGCTGGGCAGTGCTGGGGCAGAACCCCCCCCGTGGGGGCTGCTGGCAGGGCAGAGGCCCCAGCCGCCCAGGCCTGCTTGGTGCGCCAGGTTGTGTGTGGGGCCAGGAGAAGGCAGGGATCTGCCTCCTGTCCCTCAGTGGTCCCAGGAGCAGCCCTGGTCCTGCACCCCACCCCCTCCCCGTCAGGCAGGGGCAGGCAGGGGACCAGAGGCTGAGGGGGGCCTGTTGGCGGGATGAGCCGGGCTGCCAGCTCTGGGCAATTCACTGCCGTCTGTCTGCTCTGCCGCCCAGGCCTCAGCTCCGGGCGGGCGGGGACGAGGACGGGGATGCTGGCAGGTCCCGTGTCCCAGCCTCCTCTCGCCCCAGGCACACCGCTAGGGGCCTCCGCACTGAGTGCTCAGGGGCACCCGGCAAGCCTGGCCCTGACCTGCCCCCTGTCCCCAGCGCCTGGTCCGCATGAATATGCCCATCTCCAGCGAGGACATGACTGTCCACTTCACATCCACGCTGATGGCCCTCATCCGCACGGCGCTGGAGATCAAGCTGGCCCCAGGTGAGCCCCCGGCAGGTGTGCAGGGGCCGCGGCCTGCGGGGCGCCGAGGTCAGCTGTTTCTCTCTCTCCCTCTCCCCTCCTCTCTGAAACCAATAAAAATATGTTTAAAATACAATAAACCAGCTGTCAAAGACAGACGGCACATTTCATCCCCTGCCCGCACCTCGGCCTCGGCCTCTCCCCGCTCAGCGGTGCCCTCCAGGCTCCCGGGCGGCCCCCCAGCAGGGCTGCCCGCCTCCGGGTCTCAGTGCACAGGCCGCCTTCTCCTGATGCCTCTCCCACACCCGCCCAGGGGCACCTTCCCACCCTCCTCACCCCTCCGCATGGCTGCTCCTCTGCCCCCCAGGCCGGGCCCTAACGGGTCACCTCTTTGTTGTGGGCTCGAGTCTCCCTCCAGAGGCAGCTCTTGGTTTTGTTCCATCCCTGGTCACCGCCCCTGACACTCAGGGGTCAGTGCGTGCTAGTGAGTGGCAGCGAGTGTCTGAAAGATCGTGCCCCTCCCTTCCCAGGACCCCCCCACACACACACACACCCACACACACACCCACACACACACAGCCACACACACACCCACACACAGCCACACACACAGCCACACACAGCCACACACACACACAGCCACACACACACACCCCCACACAGCCACACACACACAGCCACACACACTCACACACACACACACACACAGCCACACACACCCACACACACACACACACACAGCCACACACACACCCACACACACACACACACACCCACACACACACCCACACACACACACAGGAGTTCCTGCAGGGGCAGCTCTGACCGGCCTCCCGCCCAGCACCCTCCCTGCCCGGCCCCCCAGCTCTGCCTGCCCCCCGGGGCTGCAGGGCGGCTCCTAACTCCCTCCCCCGCTGCCCAGCTGGCACGAAGCAGCACCAGTGTGACGCGGCGCTGCGCAAGGAGATCGCCTCGGTGTGGGCCAACCTGCCCCAGAAGACCTTGGACTTGCTGGTGCCGCCCCACAGACGTGAGTGCGGGAGCGACCTCCAACCCCAGAGGCAGCAGGGACCGTGGGAGGGGCCCCTCCCCGTAGCCTGGCTCAGTGCCGCGCAGGGACCCGCTGCCTGCGCGTACACGGCGATTGTGGGAGGTGACGGGCTGAGGCCGCCCTGGCCCAGTGCGGGAATCCCCTTCACAGCCAGAGAGCGAGAGCCAGGTGCGCCCTCGGAGACACCAGGAGACCGCGTGGGGCTGAGGAAGCAGGGCCCGGGTCGGCGGGGTGGTGCCTGCTGGCACTGCGAGTGGGGGCCCTGCCTGCGCGTGCCCAGTGTCCCGGGTGGGGCCTGCTCCTCTCCCCCCTCGGCCCTCTTGTCCTGCGGCCTCCGTCCGTCCGGCCCGGGAGCCCAGCCTGTCTCCCCGCGTGTCCCCAGCCGACGAGATGACCGTGGGCAAGGTGTACGCGGCCCTGATGATCTTCGACTTCTACAAGCAGAGCAAGACCAGCCGGGACCAGACCCACCCCGTGCCCGGCCTGTCCCAGGTACGGCCGCTCCGGGAGCAGCCATGGCCGGCGGGGAGGCCGGGGAGAGCTGACGGCGTGGGCGCGCTCCCAGAGCGGGTGCCGCTGGCCTCGCGGGGCCCTGACCTGACCTGACCTGACCTGGGTGCCGTGTTCAGGGCCCAGTGCGGGGCGGGAGCGGTTGAAAGGGGAGAAACGTCCCCAAGGACCTTGAGGTGGTTCTGGGAGGAGCAAGGACTTGCTCTCCCTGGACACTCAGGGAACAGAGGACTGACCGGGGCCCCAGGCTCCCCGTTGGCTCCACTGGGGGCAGCGTGGGCTGAACTGGGCAGCCCCACGCCCGCCCTGGGCACGCAGGCGCTCTGTCTGAAACAGTGAGATGTGGCTGCTGCCTGGCCACAGCCCCCCCCACACCCTCGTCTGTGCAGACACCACCCCGCCCCACCCTGACATCTCGGGCTCCAGCTGCCTCTGCCGGCAACCGGAGGGGATGACGAGGGGAGCTCTTGCTGTTTGGGATCGGTCCAGCCCCCAGCGCTGTGGGTGTGGCTCCAGGGAGTCACTGCCCTGCAGCCCTGCACAGTCCATGGGGAGCAGGCCCTGCCCGCCGCAGTGTCAGTGTCAGTGTTGGTGTCAGGCTGGGCGGGCAGGCAGGCTGCGCCCACAGGAGGAGCCTGCCCCACCGCTCGGACCCAGCCCTCCGAGCTCTCCTCCCGCGTCCTTCCGCAGATGGGCCCCGGGTCCCTGTTCCACCCGCTGAAGGCCACGCTGGAGCAGACGCAGCCCGCGGTGCTCCGAGGGGCCCGCGTGTTTCTCCAGCAGAAGAGCTCAGCCTCCCTCAGCAACGGCGGGGCCGTGTGAGTCCTGGGCGGGGCCGTGTGAGTCCTGGGCGGGGCCTGTGGGGCTGGGCGGGGCCGTGTGAGTCCTGGGCGGGGCCTGTGGGGATGGGCGGGGCTGTGTGAGTCCTGGGCGGGGCCTGTGGGCCTGGGTGGGGCTGTGTGAGTCCTGGGCGGGGCCTGTGGGGCTGGGCGGGGCCGTGTGAGTCCTGGGCGGGGCCTGTGGGGCTGGGCGGGGCCGTGTGAGTCCTGGGCGGGGCCTGTGGGGATGGGCGGGGCCGTGTGAGTCCTGGGCGGGGCCTGTGGGCCTGGGTGGGGCTGTATGAGTCCTGGGCGGGGCCTGTGGGGCTGGGCGGGGCCGTGTGAGTCCTGGGCGGGGCCTGTGGGGCTGGGCGGGGCTGTGTGAGTCCTGGGCGGGGCCTGTGGGGCTGGGCGGGGCCTGTGGGGTTTCACTGATGGTATGGAGAAAGCAGTACTCTAGTTCCTTGACCCCCTGCTCTGAGTGGCTCCCAGCAGCACCCAGGACAGGGGTCCTCAGGCCCCTCCAGGCTCTGCAGGTGGCCTTGTGCTCACCTGCACACGGACCTCCTGGTCCAGGTGGTTTCCGTGCTGAGCTCTCCCCGGATGCCTCCAGGGCCTGAGACCCTCTGCAATGCTCACGGTGCAGCTGCCCTCCTGAGCGCCCGCTTCTCTGCAGGCACGGCCCTCCCCTGGGCCTGCAGATGTGAGAAGTGACTGTCCCCCTTCCCTCGGCGGCCCTGAGACCGGGGTCCTCCCGGGCCTCCAAACCAGCTGTGCTCACAGACACATTGCAAGGCCCTTGTGTGTCACGTGACTCACCAAGGCACCTCCACCGGGGGCCAGGGAGGCTTCAGCCAGGCAGGGCCCGCCCAGCCAGCCCCCGGCGCCTGTCACTCCACCAGGGCCCCGCTCTCCCTAGCGAGGGCCGAGCCGGGCTGGTCCCCGCCGTCTGGGGTGGTGGAGGCTCCTGGTTCTTCCTGGTTCCTCCTCTCCTCCCCTTCTCCACCTTCTTTGAAGTCGGCTCCGGGTTGTGGGCTGTTGCTCAGGAAGCTTGGGCCGAGTGGCATCTGCCAGGTTGGGGGGCGTTGAGGGCCAGCCTGGCGGCTTTCGGGACCGAGGCCCAGCCAGCTCCTTTGGGGCGGGCTCAGGCTTCCCGGCTGCGATCCACTGGGCCCAGCCTGTCTCCCGCTGCCCCCCTGGCACACGCCCCCGGCTCCCTCCTCCCCATGGGGAGCTGCCTGGCCACTGGCCCAGCTGCTGAGGAGCTGACGGACAGCCTCTCCACAGACAAACCCAAGAGGGCGGCCTCAGGGAGTCTGTTTCCTGGGGCACCCAGAGGACCCAGGAGGTGCCACGCGAGGCCAGGGCGCCCCTGGAGCGAGGCCACTCGGCAGAGATCCCAGTGGTGCAGCCGGTAAAGCCGGTGAGGAGGGGACGGGGATGGGATGGGAATGGGGGAGGGGGAGAGAGGAGGGGAGATGGGATGCAGATGGGGGAGGCAGGGCAGGAGAGAGGGGAGCATGGGATGTGGGGTGTGACTGGGGCTGCTGTGCCCAGGCTGTGGATGTCCAGATGCAGAGCATGGCCCTGAGAGGCGCTGACGGGGAGCCCCAGCCCGGGCTGGAGAGCCAGGGGCGCGCAGCCTCCATGCCTCGCCTGGCCGCGGAGACACAGGTGGGTGGCCTGGGGGTTCCGCAGGGGGGAGGGCGGGAGTGAGGGACCTGGAGGGGGGAGGGGCTGGCTCTGCTGCCCGCTCTGTCCTGGACCCTGTCAGGCCCGTGGGTGCCCCAGTGCCCTGCTGCCTCGAGTTGCGGCCAGGAGTCCCACCCCCAGCTGTGGGCACAGCCTCCTGCCCAGCTTTCCTCCTCTGGGACCCTCCTCCACCCAACCCACCTCCTCAGAAAGTGCAGGGGTCCTCCCTCCGTCCGCTCCCCCTCAGTGTGGCTGCAGGGACGCTGGGGCGGAGCAGGAGGCCGGCCGTGTGCCCCCCTCACCTGCCCGTGTCCGCGCCCTCGCACAGCCAGCCTCCGACGCCAGCCCCATGAAGCGCTCCATCTCCACGCTGGCGCCCCAGCGCCCCCACGTGGCCCATCTCTGCACTGCCGCCCTGGAGCGCGCCCCCGCCAGCCAGGCCGCCCCCCACCACCACCACCGCTGCCATCGGCGCAGGGACCGGAAGCAGAAGTCCCTGGAGAAGGGGCCCAGCCTGTCCGCAGACGCCAATGGTGGTGCGTATAGGGCTCCTGGGTGGGCGGTGGCCCGCCCTGGGGGTCTGACAGCCCGTAGGGGACCCTAAATGCCTGTGCCTGTGGCTCCACAACCAGCCCTCACCCGGGACCTCTGCCGCCCTGGTCCCGGTCTGGGTGTGGGCGCAGCTCCGCGGTGACTGCTCCTGTCCCCCCAGCCCCCAGCAGCTCCGCGGGGCCAGGCCCGCCCCCCGGAGAGGGGCCCCCCGGCCGGCGGGAGCGCAGGCAGGAGCGGGGCCGGTCCCAGGAGCGCAGGCAGCCCTCCTCCTCCTCCTCCGAGAAGCAGCGCTTCTACTCCTGCGACCGCTTCGGGGGCCGGGAGCCCCCGCTGCCCAGGCCCGCCCTCAGCAGCCACCCCACGTCGCCCACAGCCGGGCCGGAGCCAGGCCCCCCGAGACAGGTACAGCCCAGCCTCTGCTCCGGCCTCCGCCCTCCGGTACCCCTCACCCCTCACCCCCTCACCCCTTCACCCCCCTCACCCCTCACCCCCTCACCCCCTCATCCCCACCCCTTCATCCCCCCTCACCCCCTCAACTCCCCCCAACACCTTCACCCCCTCACCCACCTCACCCCTTCACCCCCTCACCCCCTCACCCCTCACACCCCCTCACACCCCCTCACCCCCCCACCCCTCACCGCCGTATCCCCTCACCCCTCACCCCCTCAACCCACTCACCCCCCCACCCCTCCACCCTCACCCCTCACCCCCCACCCCTTCACCCACCCACCCTCACCCCCTCACCCCCTCATCCCACCACCACCCCACCGACGTACCCCGCACCCCTCACCACCCCGCTCACCCCTCACACCCCTCACCCCCAACCCCCCTCACCCCTCACCCCCCTCAACCCCTACAGCCCCCTTAACACTCCAACCTCCTTATCCCCTCCCCCTCACCCCCTCACCCCAGTTCACCACACCTCACCCCCTCACCCATCCCCCCTCACCCCCTCACCCCCACCCACCCTCACACCCCCTCAACCCCCCTCACCCCCCACACCCTACACCTCCCCCCCTCACCCCATCAACCAACCCCCTCACCCCCTCAATCCATCCCCACCCATTCAACCCCCATCACCCCCTCACCCCCACCCAACCCCTTCACACCTCACCCACCCCTCAACCCTACAACCCCCTCACCCCACTCACGCCACCCACCCCCTTACACCACACACTTCCCCGCCCCCCCCTCACCCCCCTCACCCCTCACCCCCCACCCCCCTCAACCCCCCTCACCCCCTTCACCCACTCACCCACCCCCTCACCCCCTCACCCCTTCACCCGCCCTCACCCCTCACCCCCCCTCCCCCCACACCCCTTCACCCCCCCTCACCCCTCACAAGACCCTTACCCCCCTCAATCCCCCCACACCCTCACCAGAATTTCCTCTCAAACACCTCACCCCATCAACCCCCTCAACCCCACCACCCCCTACCCACCCCTCACCCCACTCAACCCCTCACCCCCCCCCACCCCTTCACCCCACTCACCCCACATCACCCCACCACCTCAACCCCCCCTCACCCCTCACCCCCTCACCCCCTCACCCCCCTAACCCCTCACCCCCTATCACCCTCACCCCATCACCCCCTCAACCCTTACCCCCTCACCCCTCACCCCTCACCCCCTCACCCCCACCCTCACCCCCTCACCCTCACCCCCTCACCCTCACCCCCTCACCCCCCTCACCCCCTCACCCTCCCCCCACCCCCACCCCCTTACCCCCTCACCCCCTCACCCCCTCAACCCCCCTCCTCTCACTGCCTCCCCTGACCCGTCCAGGCCCAGGTGGCCCCTCTGTCTCTCCCCCTCCTTCCCCCCACCTCTGTGCCCTTGCCTTGTCTGAGGGCTGTGCTCCTGCAGGGCGGCGGTTCTGTGGACGGGAGCCCCCTGCTGTCCACATCTGGTGCTAGCACCCCCGGGCGCGGCGGGCGGAGGCAGCTCCCCCAGACGCCGCTGACCCCCCGGCCCAGCGTCACCTACAAGACGGCCCACTCCTCGCCCGTGCACTTCGCCGGGGCCCAGGGCGGCCCCCCCTTCTCGCCGGGCCGGCTCAGCCGCGGCCTCTCGGAACACAACGCCCTGCTCCAGAGGGACCCCCTGGGCCCGCCGCTGGCCCCCAGCGCGCGCATCGGCTCGGACCCGTACCTGGCGCAGCGCCTGGAGGCCGAGGCCCCGCCGCCCGAGGACGTGCTCACCTTCGAGGAGGCCGTGGCCACCAACTCGGGCCGCTCCTCGCGGGCCTCCTACGTGTCCTCCCTGACCTCCCAGCCGCACCCGCTGCGCCGCGTGCCCAACGGCTACCACTGCTCGCTGGGCCTGGGCGCCGGCAGCCGCGCCCGCCACAGCTACCACCACCCGGACCAAGACCACTGGTGCTAGTCCGCCCGCCCGAGAGGGGCCTCGCCCGCTGCCCTCCCGCCGGGCGCCCAGCCCTTCCTCCGCGGGGCTGCCCCGGCCCAGGGTGGCTGTGAGCAGGGCCGCGTGCCCGCCTCCGCGGAGGGACCGCTCCGTGCTGCCGCCCGGCAGGCCTGGTCTCGGGAGCAGCCTTCACGCCTGCAGGTCACCTCAATGCAGGGGGCGCGGGCAGGTCGCCCTGGGCACCGAGGGCGCCGAGTGGATTTCCTGTCGGACCGTCGCCTGAGAGGGACACGCCTGGGCGCGGACAGCGCCCGCCCGTCGGTCGGCCGGCCCAGCAGCAGCAGCCGGCAGCGGCGGAGCGGCCGCACTGCCCCGCCCGGGGCCTGGCCGCGGATGCCCTGCTCTCCCGTCACACAGGCCCCGGGGCCACGACCAAGTGCCTGACCCGCTCCCAGGCCCGGCCCCGGGGAGCGGGCGGGCAGCCGAGCTGGGAAGCTGCCGTGGGCCGAGAACACACAGACGTGTCCCGTGGGGCCATGGGCGGGGGGCCAGACGGCGTTGGCCTGTCCGTCTCGCCCCAGGGGAGGGCCCGGGAAGCCAGCGCTGGGGCGGGGCTGGGGCGCCGTCCGGTCCACGCCATCCTCAGGGGCGGGCCTGCCCGCTGGCTGCGGCCGTGGAGGTGGATTTTCACGGCAGCAGGCGGGCAGGCGGGCGCAGAGCTGGGCTGGAAGACTCAGGCAGGAGGCACGGAGCCCGCCCGACCGAACAGGCAGCGACGCCACCCCAGCCTCACCCAGGGGACGGGAGTCCACGAGGGCAGGGGGGACAGACCCATGTCCGTGTCCTGAAACGTCCCGGCCTTTGCCGGGTGCATGTGCCGTGGGCGTGGCCCCGTTCTCCGGAGGAAGCGGGCAGGCGGGGTGCCGTTCCCATAGGGCTATGCAACCAGACACACGTCTAGGGATCCACACGACCGCCCTGCTGTGGGTCTCAGCCCGAGACCAGCCCGTCCCCCTCCCGCGGGCACGGGCCCTGAGCCCGGGCGCCTCCGTCTCCACCGCCGCCTGGATCCTGCGGACACGCGGCGGGGCCACGGCGGGGCCACGGGGCGCAGCGTGTCGTCCCCATGGCGGGGTCGGGCTCAGCTCGCACCCCGAAACCTCAGTGAGTTGCCAAATTTGAGCTGCATCAACCCGTTGTGTGCCCGGGCCCGGGGCGCGAGGCTGTGGTCGAACACGTTGCGTGTGCATGTAGGATATATACATACGTACCATATGCAAGCATATGCATGACAAGGTATATCTTCGTACTTTTTGATACAACGTAATCATTTGTTAATTTTTAATTATATTTGATATAAATCAAAGGTTTGTTGCAAAACTTTATATTTAAGAACAGTGTTCGAGAACAAACGTGAGTCGCCCCCACCACAACCGGCGGGCGCTTTAGGGTTCGTGGTTGACTGTCTGCTGCTTGCGTGGTCTTTGTCAGCCCCACTTTGGATTCTGCTGTTGTTTCTACATCGACATTTTGTATGAAGCAAAGTCCTTGGATTAAAATAAAACTTGCAAAAAAGTAAAAAAATTCCCGCCAAGCTACTGGGGGGCGGGGTCCGAGGACCTGAGGGCATGGGTGATGGGCGTGGGCGGAGGGCGTGGGCAGAGGACAGAGGGCATGGGGCGACGAGAACTCCACACGACCGGCTGGTGAGCTGCAAGGGTGACCTCGGGGGAGGGAGGCAGGACGGCCCAGAGGGGCCGAGGGGAGGGCGGGTGCCAGGTGGGCAGCGAGGCTACACAGCTGTGCTTGGTAATTAACTCCCGGAAGTCAGGAAGGAGGGAGATGGCGGTTAGGGTTAGGGTTATGGAAAGGATAGGGTTAGGGTTAGGGTTAGGGTTATGGGTAAGGATAGGGTTAGGGTTAGGGTTAGGGTTATGGGTAAGGTTAGGGTTAGGGTTATGGAAAGGATAGGGTTAGGGTTAGGGTTATGGGTAAGGATAGGGTTAGGGTTATGGAAAGGATAGGGTTAGGGTTATGGATAAGGATAGGGTTAGGGTTAGGGTTATGGAAAGGATAGGGTTAGGCATAAGGATAGGGTTAGGGTTAGGGTTAGGGTTAGGGTTAGGGTTATGGAAAGGATAGGGTTTGGGTTATGGATAAGGATTGGGTTAAGGTTAGGGTTATGGGTATGGATAGGGTTAGGGTTAGGGTTAGGGTTATGGGTAAGGATAGGGTTAGGGTTAAGGTTATGGATAAGGATAGGGTTAGGGTTAGGGTTATGGATAAGGATAGGGTTATGGATAAGGATAGGGTTAGGGTTAGGGTTAAGGGTAAGGATAGGGTTAGGATTATGGATAAGGATAGGGTTAGGGTTAGGGTTTATAGGGCAAGGTAGGATAGGGTTATGGGTATAGGGATATAGGGTTGGTTCGGGTTATGGATAAGGATTAGGGTTAGGGTTAGGGATAAGGATAGGGTTAGGGTTATGGTTATGGCAAGGATAGGGTTAGGGTTAGGGTTATAGAAAGGATAGGGATAGGGTTAGGGATAAGGATAGGGTTAGGGTTAGGTATAAGGATATGGTTAGGGTTAGGGTTAAGGTTATAGAAAGGATAGGGTTAGGGTTAGGGATAAGGTTAGGGTTAGGGTTAGGGTTAGGGTTAGGGTTAGGGTTAGGATTAGGGTTATGGTTAAGGTTAGGGTTAGGGTTATAGAAAGGATAGGGTTAGGGTTAGTGTTTTGGATAAGGATAGGGTTTGGGTTAGGGTTATGGCTAAGAATAGGGTTAGGGTTAGGGTCAGGGTTAGGGTTAGGGTTATGGGTAAGGATACGGTTAGGGTTATGGAAAGGATAGGGTTAGGGTTATGGATAAGGATAGGGTTAGGGTTAGGGTTAGGGTTAGGGTTATGGATAAGGATAGGGTTAGGGTTAGGGTTAGGGTAAGGATAGGGTTAGGCATAAGATTAGGTTAGTGTTAGGGTTATGGAAAGGATCGGGTTATGGTTTATGGATAAGGATTGGGGTTAAGGTAGGGTTTGGGTAAGGATAGGGGTTCGGGGTTAGGGTTAGGGTTATGGGTAAGGATAGGGTTAGGGTTAGGGTTATGGATAGGGATAGGGTTAGGGTTAGGGTTATGGATAAGGATAGGGTTATGGTTAGGGTTTGGGATAGGGTTAGGGTTAGGGTTATGGCAAGGATAGGGTTAGGGTTAGGGTAGTAAGGGTTAGGCATAAGGTAGGGTTAGGGTTAGGGTTCGGGTTAGGGTTATGGATAGGATAGGGTTAGGGTTATGGATAAGGATTGGGTTAAGGTTAGGGTTAGGGTTAGGGTTAGGGTTAGGGTTAGGGTTAGGGTTATGGGTAAGGATAGGGTTAGGGTTAGGGTTATGGATAAGGATAGGGTTAGGGTTAGGGTTATGGATAAGGATAGGGTTATGGATAAGGATAGGGTTAGGGTTAGGGTTAGGGTTAGGGTTAGGGTTAGGGTTAGGGTTATGGTTCTGGCACGTATCGGGTTGGTTCGGGTTATAGAAAGGATTAGGGTTAGGGTTAGGGTTAAGGATAGGGTTAGGGTTAAGGTTAGGATTAGGGTTATGGTTAGGGTTAGGGTTAGGGTTATAGAAAGGATAGGGTTAGGGTTAGTGTTTTGGATAAGGATAGGGTTTGGGTTAGGGTTATGGCTAAGAATAGGGTTAGGGTTAGGGTCAGGGTTAGGGTTAGGGTTATGGGTAAGGATAGGATTAGGGTTAGGGATAAGGTCAGGGATAGGGTTAGTGTCAGGGATAAGGATTTCGCTGGGAGGTTAGCGTTATGGGTAAGGATAACGCTGGGACCAAGAACAGGCTGAGGGTCTCGGCACTTGGGGACGATCCAGAACTCAGGCGTGTGGAATGAGCCCCTGAGGGGCTGGGAAAGTGGACTTTTTCCGTGAAAAGGCTCCGGTGGCCGTGCTCATCGGGAAGCGGGCCTCGGAGACCGGGTGGGGTGCGGGGGGAGGGGGACGGCATCAGCTCGGCGCTCCGGTCAGTTCCCTGGGCCCCGCTCCCTGCCCGCTCCCCGCCACCCGTCCCTGTGCCCGCAGCCCGGCCGGTGGGGGGCGCTCAGACTCCCGTGGGGCCGGCGGCGGGAGGAACACGCTCCCACGACTCAGCTTGTCTGCGGACGCGACTGCAGCCGAGCACGGGCGCCGGTGTCACACGCTGTTGATGGAGGAAGATCCATCACGGACGGACGGACGGACGGACGGGAGGAACCCGAGGCCGACGGCAGCACCACCGGAGCGACGCGGCCGCTTCCACAAGAGCGTCCGCCGCGCAGCCGACTGCCCGGTTCCCGGGCACCGAGTGCGGGTGCGGGGGCAGGGTCCGCCCGGCCGCTCCGGCCTCGCCGGGTCCGTCCCGGGCCCTGCAGATCCAGGGACCCGTGACGGCGCTGTCACCGCTGTGTCCCCTCCCCTCGGCCCCCGGCGGCCGCCAGCGGAAATGGGGGAAACGGGTTAAAATAGCCGTTATTTCCGGGAGCTTAGCGTCCGCGGTCTCCTGGGCGCCCAGCGGACAGAGCGCCCCCTCGTGGCCAGCGGGGCAATCACAGCTGGAGGAGGCGCCCGGAGAGCCTCTCTGCTGCCCCCTCGTGGGCACCCTGGGAACAGCGCCCGAGGGGCTTCGGGCCGGGAAGGAGGAGCTGGAGGCCGGGCCCCGGGGCCGGGAAGGAGGTGCTGGAGGCCGGGCCCCCGGGGCCGGGCAGGAGGTGCTGGAGGCCAGGCCCCGGGGCCGGGAAGGAGGTGCTGGAGGCCGGGCCCCCGGGGCCGGGAAGGAGGTGCTGGAGGCCGGGCCCCCGGGGGCCGGGAAGGAGGTGCTGGAGGCCGGGCCCGGGCGTGGCCGCCTGGGCCCAGAGGCTGCGCCCTGTGGGGCCTGCCTGTCCCTGGCACGGGGCTTGGCAGGGCCGGAGTCCACCGCCTCTTGCCCCACCCTCCCTGTGCCTGCCCGACGCCAGCCCCTCCGCCTCCCTGCCCAGGAGCCCGAGCAAAGCCAGGACCAGGCGCAGGTGCAACCGGTTTATTTTGCAGAAAAAGAGACGCCGAGCAGAGCCGAGACCCAGCGAGAGCGGGAAGGTCGGCTCCAAAGACCTCGGAGAGGCTGAGGGGGGCAGGGGGGGCCGGGGGGGCTGAGGGGGGCTGAGGGGGGCCGGGGGGGGGCTGAGGGGGGCTGGGGGGACTAAAGGAGGCTGAGGGGGGCTGGGGGGCTAAAGGAGGCTGAGGGGGTCCGGGGGGGCTGAGGGGGGGCTGAGGGGGGCTGGGGGTGGCCGGGGGGGCTGAGGGGGGCTGAGGGGGGCCGGGGGGGCTGAGGGGGGCAAGGGGGGCTAAAGGAGGCTGAGGGGGGCCGGGGGGGCTGAGGGGGGCTGAGGGGGGTCCGGGGCGGGGTCCGGGGGGTCCGGGGGGGCTGAGGGGGGCTGAGGGGGACAGGGAGGGCTGAGGGGGCTGAGGGGGACAGGGGGGGCTGAGGGGGCTGAGGGGGCCGGGGGGGCTGAGGGGGGCTGGGGGCTGAGGGGGCTGAGGGGGGCGGGGGGACTAAAGGAGGCTGAGGGGGGCCGGGGGGGCTGAGGGGGGCTGAGGGGGGCAGGGGGGGCTGAGGGGGGCCGGGGCGGGGGCCGGGGGGGTCCGGGGGGGCTGAGGGGGGCTGAGGGGGTCCCGGGGCGGGGTCGGGGGGGGTCCGGGGGGGCTGAGGGGGGCTGAGGGGGGCCGGCGGGGCTGAGGGGGCTGGGGGGACTAAAGGAGGCTGAGGGGGGCTGAGGGGGGCTGGGGGGGCTAAAGGAGGCTGAGGGGAGCCGGGGGGGCTGAGGGGGGCCGGGGGGGCTGAGGGGGGCTGAGGGGGGCCGGGGTGGGGTCCGGGGGGGTCCGGGGGGGCTGAGGGGGGCTGAGGGGGTCCCGGGGCGGGGTCGGGGGGGGTCCGGGGGGGCTGAGGGGGCCGGGGGGGGCCGGGGGAGCCGGGGGGGCTGAGGGGGGCCGGGGGCGGGCTCACGCCCAGGTGCAGCAGCGGCAGGCGGCGCTGAACACCAGGCCCTGCGGGCAGCGCTGCAGGAAGAGCCGGCCGCCCGCGCAGCTGTAGAAGCCGGCCGGGTCCTGGGGGTGCGGGTACAGCCCGTCGGCCTGGCCCTGGCAGGAGGGGCCTTGTCCGGGGCGCTGACCGGGGCCGGGGCCGGGGCCGCCCTCGGGCTCAGAGGGCGGGGCGGGGGCCGGAGCCTCGGGCTGGGGGCGCTGGGAAGGCGGGGCTGGGAGACCTGGAAGGCAGGGGGGTTCAGCAAGGGCCCCCGAGTCCCCAAGACCACAGCGGACGGAGCTCTGCACCCCAAGCCACCACAGCCGAGCACAGCCACGCGAGGGCCACGGCCACGGGGGCCTGGCGCTGGGTGGCGTGCGGGTCAGTGGCCACCTGCCGCCCGCCGAGGGGCCCCGGGGGTGCGGTGCGGGCTCCCCCGAGAGAAGCAGCCACCGCCCAGGCTTGGGCGCTGGGGCCCCGCCACCCACCGGGGGCCTTGCCGTCGGGAGGAGCCGGGCCCGAGCCCAGGGAGGGACCCCTGCCCTGGCCCGCCCCGCCGCCCCGGCTCACCCAGCTCCGAGCGCAGCGTCCGGATGAGGGGGAACCGGCCCCGGCCGCAGGAGGAGCCCGAGAAGTCGTCCATGTCCAGCGCCCAGACCATGGCGCCGCCCAGGCCCTTCCCCTTCAGGTAGCCGACCTGCGGGGGGCGGGGGGGCCTGAGGCCGGGGGCAGCGCCAGCCCAGCTCCCCAGACCGGAGCGGCCCAGGCTCCTGGCTGGGTGCTGGATAGCTGAGCCCGTCGGGCGGCACTTCACAAAGGATGTCCGTCCCCAGCAGGAGGGTGGGGGTGGGGGTGAGGGGGGCGGGGTGGGGGTGAGGGGGGCGGGGTGAGGGGGGCGGGGTGAGGGGGGGCGGGGTGAGGGGTGGGAGGGGTGGGAGGGGGGTGGAGGGGGGCGGGGGTGAGGGAGGGGAGGGGTGAGGGGAGGGTGGGGTGAGGGGTGGGAGGGGTGGGGGGTGAGGGGTGAGGGGGGCGGGGTGAGGGGTGGGAGGGGCGGGTGGGTGAGGGGGGCGGGGTGAGGGGTGGGAGGGGGCGGGGGAGGGTGGAGGGGTGGGGGATGGGAGGGGGGATGGGGATGGGGGGAGGGGTGGGCAGTGTGGGCCCCTCAGGTGGAGGCTGGCCTTGGGGCCTTCCCTGCCCAGGTGCTGCCTGCTGGTCTGGCTGAGCTGTTGCCATGGGAACGAAAGCTCCCCCAAGGCCTGCCCCCCAGCTTCCTGGGGGCAGGCAGGGCTGTTCCCTCCGAGTGGCTCCCCTCCCCCTCCCCCCGCCGGCCCGGCTCCCGCAGTCAGGCTGGGGAGGAGTGGGCTGGCTGACCCCTTGCTGACCTCATCTCCCTCTCCAGCTGCCCCCCTAGACCTGCCCCACCGTGAGGCCCAGTGTGCGGCCTCCCCCGCCCTCCCCCGGCCTGGCTCTCCCTCCTCTAGCCCAGGGCTGTCTACACCGCTGCCTGCAGGGTGACTGACGGGGACACTCAGATGGGCCGACCCTGACCCTGAGCATAGCCCTAAGCCTGACCCTGACCCTGACTCTGACCCCGACACTAACCATAACCCTAACCATAGCCCTACCCAACCCTAACCCTCCCTAACCCCAAACCTAGCCCAGCCCTGACTCTGACCCTGACCCTGACTCTGACCTTGACCTCAGCCCTAACCAAACCCTCTGCAGGAGCTGATGACCTCACACGGGGGAGCCGGGCCCGGGGACAGAGAAACCAGTGTCTCCGCCGCCAGCTGAGCAGCGGGCGCTCGAGTCCGCCTGGGGTCAGGGGGGTGCACGGCGCCTCCCGCGTGTCTGCGACGTGTCTGCACTCAGCCACGTCTCCCATGGCGCTGGGGCCACGGCTCTCACTGGTCCCTCATCGCTGGAGCCACAGGGACCCAGTGCCGCCGGGCAGAGCGTGGCCGGACACCCGCAGCCCCTCCGGGGTCGGCCGGTCCCTGGTCTCTGGTCTCTGGGTCCTGGGTCCCGGGGTCAGAGCCCCCGCTCCCGCCCGCCCGGACCCCGCAGGGCGGGCCTCACCTTGGCCTTGAGGCTCTCGGCATCGTCGAAGCCCACCCACTGGTCGCCACGGGAGGCGTAGGGCGCCTGCTGGCCCGGGAGCCGGTGCCAGGCCGCCCCCGTCCAGGTGCACACCTGCAGGGAGAGGGCGGGCGGCGGGCGGCGGCCCTGCTCCAGCCACAGACAGAGCCCCTCCCGGAGCCCGGAGCCCGGAGGACGGGGTGCGTGTGTGTGTGTGTGTGTGTGTGTGTGTGTGTGACAGACAGCCCCTCCCGGAGCCCGGAGCCCGGAGCCCGGAGAACGGTGTGTGTGTGTGTGTGTGTGTGTGTGTGACAGACAGAGCCCCTCCCGGAGCCCGGAGCCCGGAGGACGGTGTGTGTGTGTGTGTGTGTGTGTGTGTGTGACAGACAGAGCCCCTCCCGGAGCCCGGAGCCCGGAGGACGGGGTGTGTGTGTGTGTGTGTGTGTGTGTGTGACAGACAGAGCCCCTCCCGGAGCCCGGAGCCCGGAGCCCGGAGGACGGTGTGTGTGTGTGTGTGTGTGTGTGTGTGTGACAGACAGAGCCCTCCCGGAGCCCGGAGCCCGGAGGACGGGGTGCGTGTGTGTGTGTGTGTGTGTGAGACAGACAGAGCCCCTCCCGGAGCCCGGAGCCCGGAGGACGGGGTGCGTGTGTGTGTGTGTGTGTTGTGTGTGACAGACAGAGCCCCTCCCGGAGCCCGGAGCCCAGAGAACGGTGTGTGTGTGTGTGTGTGTGTGTGTGTGTGTGACAGACAGCCCCTCCCGGAGCCCGGAGCCCGAGAACGGGGTGGTGTGTGTGTGTGTGTGTGTGACAGACAGCCCCTCCCGGAGCCCGGAGCCCGGAGAACGGGGTGTGTGTGTGTGGGTGTGGTGCCCGATGCCCGGTGTGTGTGTGTGTGGGGTGTGGTGCCCGATGCCCGGTGTGTGTGTGTGTGGGGTGTGGTGCCCGATGCCCGGGGTGTGTGTGTGTGTGGTGCCCGATGCCCGGGGTGTGTGTGGGGTGTGGTGCCCGATGCCCGGGGTGTGTGTGGGGTGTGGTGCCCGATGCCCGGTGTGGGGTGTGGTGCCCGATGCCCGGGGTGTGTGTGGGGTGTGGTGCCCGATGCCCGGGGTGTGTGTGGGGTGTGGTGTCCGATGCCCGGTGTGGGGTGTGGTGCCCGATGCCCGGGGTGTGTGTGGGGTGTGGTGCCCGATGCCCGGGGTGTGTGTGTGGGTGGTGCCCGATGCCCGGGGTGTGTGTGGGGTGTGGTCCCCGATGCCCGGGGTGTGTGTGGGGTGTGGTCCCCGATGCCCGGTGTGTGTGTGTGTGTGGTGCCCGATGCCCGGTGTGTGTGTGTGTGTGGTGCCCGATGCCCGGGGTGTGTGTGTGTGGGGTGTGGTGCCCGATGCCCGGGGTGTGTGTGGGGTGTGGTGCCCGATGCCCGGGGTGTGTGTGGGGTGTGGTGCCCGATGCCCGGGGTGTGTGTGGGGTGTGGTGCCCGATGCCCGGGGTGTGTGTGTGGGGTGTGGTGCCCGATGCCCGGGGTGTGTGTGGGGTGTGGTCCCCGATGCCCGGGGGGGCGTGCCCGGCGTCCTACCTCGTAGTAGGCCAGCAGCCCCGCCTCCCGGGTGAAGGGGCCTGGGGCGCCGGGCCCTGTGGCCGGGGCCCCCACCCCGCTGTCCGTGGCAGAGGCCAGGGTGAAGGTCCGCCCGTAGGTGGGCACGCCGAGCACCAGCTTGCCGGCCGGGGTCCCCTTCTGCAGCCACAGCTGCACCGCGTGGTCCTGGGGGGTCAGTGTGTGGCCTGAGCCTCAGCGTCCGAGGGGGGGGGCCGTCCGTCCATCTGTCCATCTATCCGTCCATCCGCCCGTCCGTCCGTCCATCCGCCCGTCCGCCCATCCATCTGTCCGTCCGTCCATCTGTCCATCTGTCTGTCCATCCGTCTATCCATCTGTCTATCTGTCCATCCATCTATCCATCCATCTGTCTGTCCATCTGCCCGTCCATCTGTCCA
>NW_023425559.1:552500-722500 GCF_014108245.1 Pipistrellus kuhlii | reverse complement strand
AGGGCAGGGGGCAGTGGGGCAGAGCTGAGCTGAGGAAAGAGGAGAGGAAAGGGGAGGGGGAAGAGGCACAGCTGAGCCAGGGAAGAGGGGAGGGTGGGGAAGGGGAAGGGGAAGGGGAAGGGGAGGGGCGGGGAGGGGCGGGCCTCTGCACAGGGGCGGGCACACACCGAGTGGGAGGAGCAGCAGGGCCAGCAGTCCTGCGGAGAGAGGTCGAGGGTCAGCGTCGCCCATCCTGGCCCCGAGGCCCAGGCCACCAGGCCGGCTCAGGACGGACCCCCGCAGCCAGCCCCTCTGCCCGAGGGACCCAGAGGGCCGCGTCCAGGCCCCCGCCCAGGCCCCCGCCCCCCAGGCCCCCCGTTTTCCTGAGCCCGGCCTCGGAAGCAGGGAGGGGCGGGACATGGGGACACTGACGGGGGGGGGCGGGTGAGGGAAGGGGAGCTGGGCTGGCCAGGCCATGGTTGAGGTGGGCAGAGCCGGCCCCCAGCTGAGGCAGTGAGGTCTGGCCACCATCAGCGCCTCGGCTCCCCTCAACCTGATTCACAAGGAGACTCAGAGCTGCGCCCCAGGCCCTCTCACAGGCACCGTGTGGGGTCGGCCAGAGCCTTGGCAGAGCCGCCTCTGGGACAAAGCCAGGGCCGGGGCTGGGACAGGGGCACGGGGCCAGGGCCGGGGCCGGGGCCGGGGCCGGGTTGGGGCCACGGACAAGGGCAGGGACAGGGGGCAGAGGGCAGGGGGCAGGGGAGGGGTCTGGGGCTGGGGCTGGGACAGGGGCACGGGGCCAGGGCAGGGGGCTGGGGCCGGGGCAGGGGACAGGGGGAGGGGGCTGGGGCTGGGGCAGGGGGCAGGGGAGGGGGCTGGGGCAGGGGCAGGGGCAGGGGAGGGGGCCAGGGCTGGGGGCTGAGGCAGGGGCCGGGGGCAGGAGCAGGGGCAGGGGCCGGGCGCTCTGAGCGGCTCTGGGGAAGGGAGAGAAAAGGCTTGTCTCAGCGGCTGAGGAAACTGTCCTGTAATAGGCCATCTCAGGCTGACACCCCGTGCCCCCAGGGCCGGGATGGGGCCCCCAGGACCGGGATGGGGCCCCCAGGGCCGGGATGGGGCCCCCAGGACCAGGATGGGGCCCCCACGGCCGGGATGGGGCCCCCAGGGCCGGGATGGGGCCCCCAGGACCGGGATGGGGCCCCCAGGGCCGGGATGGGGCCCCCAGGACCGGGATGGGGCCCCCACGGCCGGGATGGGGCCCCCAGGACCGGGATGGGGCCCCCAGGGCCGGGATGGGGCCCCCAGGACCAGGATGGGACCTCAGGGCCGGGATGGGGGCCTCCAGGGCCGGGATGGGGGCCCCAGGGCCGGGATGGGGGCCCCAGGGCCGGGATGGGGGCCTCCAGGGCCGAGATGGGGGCCCCAGGGCCGGGATGGGGCCCCCAGGGCCGGGATGGGGGCCCCAGGGCCGGGATGGGGGCCCCGCATGCCAAGGGTCAGTAGGAGGGGACCCCCCTCCAGGTGTCCCCTTTGCGGCTCTGATGGTGCCCACTCACCCGTCCAGGCCACGGAACCCGCCATGGCGTCGGCGTGGCAACAGGCAGCGGTGACAGCTCTGTGCCCTCGCCTTTTATCCCGTCTCCCCAGGACCGCCAGGAGGGGGCGTGGGGGGCGCTGGGGGTTGTGCAAACGGGACGGCCTTCCTTGGGCAACTCCCGCCCAGAACCGCAGGCACCGGCCGGCGTTGCACAGACGCCAGGGAGGGCGGGAAGCGTTTCCCAACCGGGGCCGGCTCTGCCGCCGGGGGGCGGGGGCCGCGTGGCCTGTCATGGGGTTCGGGGCAGTGACTCAAGGTCAGGGCGCTGGCCCGGCCCTGCCCGCTCAGGTCCTGCGGCCCCGGCCCGCCCGCCCCCCCAGGGGCCGGGTGACACTGGCCCGGGCCCCCCCGCGCCCCCCCAGGGGACGGGTGACGCTGGCCCGCCCACCCCCCCCCGCGCCCCCCCCGAGGGGACGGGTGACACTGGCCCGGCC
Organism: Pipistrellus kuhlii; assembly: GCF_014108245.1. Taxonomy (NCBI): domain Eukaryota; kingdom Metazoa; phylum Chordata; class Mammalia; order Chiroptera; family Vespertilionidae; genus Pipistrellus; species Pipistrellus kuhlii. The sequence continues at coordinate 720,493 of NW_023425559.1, read as the reverse complement.
CCCTCTCCCCCCCCAGGGGACGGGTGACGCTGGCCCGGGCCCCCCCCCAGGGGGACGGGTGACGGGGCCCGCCCCCCCGCGCCCCCCCCCCAGAGGGGACGGGTGACCACTGCCCGGCCCCCCCCCCCCCCAGGGGATGGGTGACACTGGCCCGGCCGTGCATTCCGGCAGCAACATCTCCATGTCCGTGACGGTGACCGTGACCGTGACCGTGACCGGCAGGAACACGGGAGGGGGGGCTCCGAGTGGCTCCTCCAGCCGGAACCACGCTGCCTCACGGGCTCCGGGCAGGAGGGAGCCCCCCACAGGCCCCGCCAGTCACTGGACGCTGACGAGCTCCCACTGAAAGAAGGCACAGACCAGGCTGGGCCGGCCGGCGTGGCTCAGGGGCTGAGCATCCACCTAGGAACCAGGAGGTCACGGCTCGATTCTGGTCCGGGCACAGGCCCGGGTTGGGGGCTCCATCCCCAGTGGGGGGCGTGCAAGAGGCAGCCGATCAGTGATTCTCTCATCATTGATGTTTCTCTCTCTCTCTCTCTCTCTCAAATAAATTTTAATATTTTATTATATGCTAGAGGCCTGGTGCATGACATTTGTGCACTGGGAGGGGGGGTCCCTCAGCCCGGCCTGTGCCCTCTCACAGTCCGGGAGCCCTCAGGGGCGGGAGGTGGCCCAGCCATCAGGGGAAGGCGACGGGCCATCACACCTCTGCTGCTGCCACTGCCGGCAGCACAAGCCTCGGCCGGCCCTGGGTATCTGAGCTTTGGGTGGCCCTGGGAGGCTGGGCAGCTGCTATCCGAGGCTCACCTGTGCCTCAGCCGGCCCTGGGGGGCTAGGGGCTGAGGGGACTGGGGGACTCGAGGCAGGCGCACGGAGCCTGGCCTTGCCATGCGCCTACTGCCCCAGCGGGGCTGAGGGGACTGGTGCCGCCATCTTTGAGGGCGGGGCAGTCAAATAGCATATTCCTCCTTATTGGCTGTGGGCGCTGCCATCTTTGCGATGGCACGAGGGTCAATTAGCATATTCCCTCTTTATTAGATAGGATGATGAGAATCATTGATCAACACTGAGGTTCGAGCCCCTTGACTGGAATTCAACCTGGGACCTATCAGTCCACAGGCTACATTTTTTTAAAAAATTAGCAATTATATTAATAAAAAGAAAACCATGAATGATTCAGTAGTCAACAGTTGTCACTGTCTGTACAGCTAGGAAGCGCGCGGGTAGGTCTGTAGACTCTGGAAAGAGCAGTCGGTGGCGTGGCTGGGTCAGGGCGGGCCACAGAGACCGATCTCCTCCAGATCGGCAGTAACCGGCGCAGACAGAGGGCAGACGCCTGCCGGAGCCATAGACACTCGAACCCGCTGAACAGCAAAGCCCTGCCCCAGGCCTGCCGAGGCGCTGGGCGCTGGCAGCGCCGAGCGGCACCGCTGACGTGGCCGTCAGTCACCTGAGCCCACATCCGGCAGCCCTGCCCTCGGACAAAGGCCCAGTGAGCCCTCCGCCTGGGCTGTGGCCTCGCCGGCCGGCTGTCGCCCTGGTCCCGGTGGACCGTGTCAGGGACGGAGCCAGGACGGGTTGCGGACGCCACCCAGCCACCCGCCAGGCCTCCCCCGGCTCCGTGTCAACGAGTGCTCCTCCCCCCCCCCCTCCCCCTCCAGCCTTCCCCTCCCCCAGCCCCCTCCGGCCTCCCCTCCCCTCCCCCTCCAGCCTCCCCCTCTGGCCTCCTCCCTCCCCCACCCCCTCCGGCCTCCCCCGCCCCCTCCGGCCTCCCCTCCGCCCCCTCCCCCTCTGGCTCCCTCCCCCTCCAGCCTTCCCCTCCCCCAGCCCCCCCTCCTCCCCTCCCCTCCCCCTCCAGCCTCCCCCTCTGGCCTCCTCCCTCCCCCCTCCCCCTTCGGCCTCCCCTCCCCCTCCGGCCTCCCCCCTCCCCCGCGGCCCCCCCTCCCCCTCCCCCTCCGGCCTCCCCCGCGGCCCCCCCTCCCCGCACGCAGAGCCCTCCGCGCAGGGGGCCTGTCCTCATCGCGGCATCTGACACCCGGACACAAACCCGCCTCCGGCCTGGGCCGCTGCCGCCTCAGAGACGTGTCCTCCCTGTTCTGTCCCCGCACGCTCTCCCGCAGCCCGGACACCGGGAGGCACAGGCCGGCATCAACCCAGGAGGGCCCAGCGGGAGGGGCCCGGGGGAGGGGGAACCGGGGGAGGGGGACCCCGTGGAAGGAGGACCTGAATGAAGGACAAACAGGACACCCAGGGCGCCAGGGCCCACAGACCCGGGAACCACAGACAGCGGGCAGCGGGGCGGGGGGGTGGGGAGACGGCGGGCAGCGGGCGGGGGGGTCGGGAGATGGCGGGCAGCGGGGGGCGGGGGCCACGGGCAGCGGGGCGGGGGGTGGGAGACGGCGGGCGGGGGGCGGGGGGCGGGGAGACGGCGGGCAGCGGGGCGGGGGGGTGGGGAGACGGCGGGCAGCGGGGCGGGGGGGCGGGAGACGGCGGGCAGCGGGGCGGGGGGGTGGGGAGACGCGGGCGGGGGGCGGGGGGGGGGAGGCGGGAGCGGGAGGCAGCGGGCAGGGGGGCGGGAGATGGCGGGCAGCAGGGGGCGGGGGCCACGGTCAGCGGGGTGTGGCGTCGTGCAGACAGGGTGGGGTGAGCCTGACACTGGGTGTGGGCAGACTGCTCGGCCCCAGGCCCTCTTCACCCCATAAGGAGCATGGCCAGAGCGTGGCCTGGAGCCCTGGCCGGGCAGAGAGGGTCGGGCCCGGGGGACCCCCAGCCCCCCTCCCGCCCCCCAAGCCTATAGCAGGGCTCAGGGCTTCCTCCGAGAGAGATGACCCGAGAAAGCGATGGCCCCACAGGACAGCCTGCCCCCCCACCCCGTGGGGCCCGGAGAAGCCGCCCGGCCAGTGAGTCACCGCCGGGCGCGGGCAGGCAGGCCGCGTGTCTAACACCAGGAGCCGCCTCCACGCAGACACGGGGCCCGGGGGCGGCTGTGGTTTCCTCATGCCCCGGGCTCCTCTCATGGGATGACGCCCGCGCCAGACACAGGAGCGGCCCGCGGGCATGCCGAGGTCAGCGCAGCCCGGGCTGTGGGGCAGGGGCCGTTTTTAAAAATATCTTTTATTTTTATTTTTTTACAGAGAGGAAGGGAGAGGGATAGAGTTAGAAACATCGATGAGAATCATCCATCAGCTGCCTCCTGCACACCCCCTACTGGGGATGTGCCCGCAACCAAGGTACATGCCCTTGGCCGGAATCGAACCCGGGACCCTTCAGTCCGCAGGCCGGCGCTCTATCCACTGTGCCAGACTGCCGAGGCTGGTGTGCACCGAGTCTGACACCTGGTAAATCGCCGGGAACCCCGGGGTGGGCCAGCAGGAGACGCACCTCTGCTGCCACCTAGTGCGCAGCTGGGGAATGACAGGAGCATTCCTCTCTGGCCTGCGGGGAGATTAACACCCAGTGCAGGTCCCCCGGAAACTCACGGCTCTGGTGCCACCTCGTGTCCAAGTTGGGAAGAACAGCCATGTGGCGGTCACCTGGGAAAGGTCTTCCCCGACCCCCCTCCATGGAGTGCACATTTGGGGGAACCCCCAGGCGAAGTCCCAGAAATGCTGCTCTCGCTGCTCTCTGCCCTCACAGTGTGACCAGAGCCAGGACATGCTCCTGGTGCCCTCAAGTGCCCATCAGGAGTGACACCCAGCAGGCTCGCCAGCAGCCCTCACCGACACCGGCACACTCTGCCTGCCCACAGGACTCAGCCACACTGTTTTCTTCCAAACGCTTTTATTAGTGGCCGTGGCCCGTGGCCCGTGGCCGTGGGGTTGAGGTTAGTGGTTTCCTCCCGGAGAGGTGAGCCCGCAGATCCGTCACTGCAGACACGGCTCCGGTGGGAGAGGTTAACGAGATCCCCTCCACCCAACATCTCCCTTCACCCCCCCTTCCCGAGACATGTCTGCCGCCCAGGTCCTTCTGAACGGTGGACGCCGGACACTGAGCGCTCAGCCCGACCTGCCCGTCAGCTCCGCGGCTCCTGCCGCCGTCAGACCGTCCGCGACTCTTCCCACTGCCTCCGGGCCGCCAGGAAGTGCCCCACACTGGCCGGGCGGGCAGCTCTGCCACGGGCGGGTCTGATCCCAGCCCCGCGCCCGGGCACGGTGGGGGTTGGGTTAAGTCAGGTCAGTTCCTCTTTCTCACCCGAGACCAGGGCGGGGGCGGCCCCGGAGCCGGCCCTGGCATCCTCGCTCGTGGCATTGACCTCTGTGGGCACTTCTCCCGGCGCTCAGACCCCGCCCTCGCCAAACATTCGGGGGGGGGGGCACTGCCCAGGGGCAGGGCGGGCGGGCGCCCCCGGGTCTAGCTAATGGTCGAGCTGAGCCTCCGGCAGCGTCACCGGCAGCTGCGCCGGGAAGCCCTCCGGCTCAGGGCAGGTCGGTGACCCTGGTGTCGCCAAGGTTGACGCCGACGTGCAGCTTGTCGTCCTTGGCGGCCGCCCAGGCCATGGACTCTGAGGTCCAGCGGGCCGCCCAGGCGCCCGCGCTGTCGAGCAGGATGACGCCCCCCAGGCCTTGGAGCTTGGACTGCATGTGGCCCAGGGCCAGCACCGCCGCCTCCTCCAGCGTCTTTCCTGAGCGAGGACGGTGAGAAACGCGTGTCACCGCCCGGGGCGTGGGGGGAGGACCTAGCCGGCCCGCGGGCGGGCGGGCCCTCCGAGAAGTCCGACCAGAGCTGCAGGGACGGCCCTCCCCCGCGGGTGCAGCCCCGGCAGAGGTGGCCCAGTGTCAGCCTGAGAGCCACGCCGGAGGGCGGGGGGCGGCCTGCGGCCCACGTACCCTGCTCCACGTGGAAGAGCGCCAGCCGGGCCAGCGTCACCTTCAGGATGCTCTCCCCGTGGCCCGTGGTGGAGGCGGCCCCGACGGCGTTGTCCGCGTAGCCCCCGGACCCTGGGGGGAGGTGGAGGCGCCCGCTCAGGCCCGCGCCGAGCGCGGAGCGGCCTTCCTGCAGCAGCAGGCGCCCCCGGCGCCCCGCCCCCCGCCGGGCCCACCCGAAGGGGTTCCGTGTGGTGACCCTCAGACGGGGCGGTGGGCAGCGCGGGGACCTCAGCGGCCTGATCTCCTGTCCCCCCCCGCCAGCCCCGCCCCCGCCCCCGCCCCCGGACTGGGTGCTGAGGAGCGGGCGGGAATCAGCGCGCGGACCAGGCCGGGCGGAGGGCAGGAGCCACTGCCCGCCTACCTACGCAGGGCGTGTCCCCCACTCGGCCGACCATCTTGTTCACGATGCCCCCCGTGGAGGTGGCGTACGCCACGTCTCCTCTGCGGTCCAAGGCCACGGCGCCCACGGTGCCCCGGTCCCTGGGGCAGGCACAGAGCGGAGCGGCGGTCAGCGAGCGGCCAGCGAGCGGTCACTCGGTCAGCGGGTCACGCGCAGCGAGCGGCCAGCGAGCGGTCACTCGGTCAGCGGGTCACGCGCAGCGAGCGGTCAGCGAGCGGTCACTCGGTCAGCGGGTCACGCGCAGCGAGCGGTCAGCGAGCGGTCAGCGAGCGGTCACTCGGTCAGCGAGCGGTCAGCGAGCGGTCACTCGGTCAGCGGGTCACGCGCAGCGAGCGGGCAGCGAGCGGTCACTCGGTCAGCGGGTCACGCGCAGCGAGCGGTCAGCGAGCGGTCACTCGGTCAGCGGGTCACACACAGTGAGCGGTCACTCGGTTAGCGGGTCACGCGCAGCGAGCGGTCAGCGAGCGGTCACTCGGTCAGCGGGTCACGCGCAGCGAGCGGTCAGCGAGCGGTCACTCGGTCAGCGGGTCACGCGCAGCGAGCGGTCAGTGAGCGGTCACTCGGTCAGCGGGTCACACACAGTGAGCGGTCACTCGGTTAGCGGGTCACGCGCAGCGAGCGGTCAGTGAGCGGTCACTCGGTTAGCGGGTCACGCGCAGTGGCGGTCACTCAGTTAGCGGGTCCTCCTGCATGCCCCGCACTGGGATCAAGCTCACAGCCCACCTGTGCCCTGACCAGAGGGGGGGATCGAACCGTGACCTGGTTCAAAGGTCGACGTTCGACCCTGGAGCCACCAGCCGGGCCGAGGGGCACTCACTTCTGCTGGTCTGAGTTCTGAGCCTCCTTCTGCTTCTCCCTCTCCAGGTGCTTCCTGCTTCTCTCCGTGACCAGCTGCTCCCCGGGCACCGTGGGGACCCCCATGGCGGCGGCGAACTCGGCGGCGCCGTGGCTGGTCAGGAGGCAGTGCGGCGTCTGGGACGGAGAGAAGGGGCAGGGGTTGGTGTTTTAAAACGGAGAGATCGTGTTAAGTGTGCCTGTGTGTGCGGCTAAGCCCTCCTCCGCCCTCGGGGTGCCCAGCCTCAGAAACGCCGGTCAGCGGCCCCGCCTCTGTGCGAGGAGGGCCTGGCTCCGAGCGTTCCGTTAGGAACACAAACCGAAAGGAGGGCCAGTGGGTGGGAGGGGACTCACACGTGGCCTTTTCCCTCATCCTCCCCGAGGACGTTTACCGATTGGAGAGAAACGCGGATGCGAGCGGCCATCAGCTGCCCGCACACGCCCTGACCAGGATGACGCGCCTGCGGAGCCACCGGCCGGGGCCACGTGGGACCATAAATTTAGAGAAGGCGCCCTGGCCAGTGTGGCTCAGTGGGTAGTGTTGAGCCGTGGACTGAAGAGTCCAGGGCTCGATCCCCAGCCCTGGTTGGGGCTTTGCGGGAGGCAACCAATCAATGTGTTTCTCACATCAGTGTTTTTTCTCTCTGTCTCCCCCTCCCGTCCCTTCTCTCTAAAAATCAATGGAAACACACCCTTGGTGAGGATTAACCAAAAAATATAAATATATGTTTTTAAATTAAAAAAAAAAAGTGAGGGAGGAAAAAGCAGGATTTTTACGTTCTACGTGTGGGACGGTGACACGAGAACAAAGTCCTCGCCCCTCGGGGTCAGCATCCCGGCTCATGGGAGCGACACAGCCACACTCCCGCTCACAGGGGACTTAGATGTGACCCGGTGTGTCACGTGACCCCGTGTGTCCCTGCCGCCGGGCCCCGTGGTCACCCCGGGGCAGCGGCGACGGAGCCGTGGGGAGGGCGCCGGCCACATACCTTCTCCATGACCAGCCGCGCCAGCCGGACGGGGTTGGCGATGCAGCGGACGGCGGACACGGCGCCCGAAGACAGGTCCCTCCCACTCATGATGCTGGCGTCCATTTCCACGTCCCCGCTCGCGTTGAGGACGGATCCGCAGCCTGGGCCCAAAGGGGGGGTGAAAGCAAGAAGGGTGAGTGTGGACGTGGCTTCAGGGTGTCTTGGAGCCGCCTACTCCCTTCCCCTGCACTCCAGAGCCGGAGGAACAGTGATCCTCACTGATCTCAGAGAGGAAGGGAGAGAACACCAGTGAGGAGAGAGCATCATGGACCAGCTGCCCCCTGCACGCCCCCCACTGGGGATGGAGACTACAACCCAGGTGTGTGTGTGTGTGTGTGTGTGTGTGTGTGTGTGTCTGGATCCCCAGCAGGGGACGTGCAGAGTCAGCCAATCCATGTTTCTCTCATCCAAGCTTCTCTCCCTTCCTACTCACTTTCTCCCTAAATAATCAATAATCGTATTTTTTTTTAAAATGAGCATAATAAGGTACCTACCCTAAGTCAGAAGCCCAAAGCGCAGACCGAGTTCACCACCCAGACTTCTGGGACGGCTGTGTGGCCCGTGCCTGGCAGCCACACTCGTTGCCCTAACGGCTCGGAAAGACGGCAGGAACACACAAAAAACCCATTCTGCATGGGAGTGACTCTCCTGACAGAGCAGATGCCAGGAGCTGGGACTGACGGGGGAGGAACCCCTGGGGGTGATGGGCATGTTTTAAATCCTAAAAAGATGTCATAAAAAGCCTCTTGGCCCCAGCCGGTGGTGCTCAGTGGATAGAGCATCCACCTGGGGACGATGGGTCCCAGGTTCGATGCTGGCCAAGGCCACAGGCCCGGGTTACAGGCTCATCCCCAGTGTGGAGCGCGCAGGAGGCAGCCGTCCACAACTCTCTCATCATTGATGTTTCTCTCCCCGCTCCTCTCTGAGATCAATAAAAACATGTGTCAGTGCTACTTATTCATATATTTAAAAAGCCTCTTGGGGTGCGAATTCCAGGAAGCCGGTTAAAGGGGGAAAGATTTAAAAATCCCTGAAGCCACTCGGTCCACAGGCAATGGGGAGCATGCAGCCCCCCCTCCCCGGGCGCACCGGGTCCCCGCACCCCGGAGGCCGGCCCGCGGCGCACGCACCGGCATTGAACTCGGGGTCGTCCTCCAGCGCGGCCACGGCGGCCTCCACGGCGTCCAGCGCGCTGCCCCCCGCCGTCAGCACCCGGTAGCCCGCGGCGGCGGCCCGCGCCACGCCCTGGCGCACCCGCTCCTCGCGCTCCGGGGAGACCCGGCTGCCCGCGCCGCCGTGCACCACCACCACCGGGTCCATGTCCGGGCTGGGGCGGAGGCGGAGGCGGAGGTCAGGGCCCGGGGCCCGGGGCCCTATACCGGGCGCAGGGGACAAGGTCCGGCCTCCGCCCCGGGAGGAGGGCGGGCGCCGCCGGGCCAGCGGGGTCGGCGGCGCGGCTGGTTCCGCAGTTTTCGCCGCCGGGGCCCGGACGTGCGGGGAGAGCCCACTCCCCGGGCCCGCAGGGCGCAGGGCCACAGGCCGGGCTGACGTAGGGGACCCCTCCGGGACCCGCAGCCATTTTTGCGCTCACCCCTTCCCTCGCCTTCCCCGCAGGGTCTCTCCCGGCGCCCGCCCGCCTCCGCGGCCCGGGGAGGGTGCTGCCCGGGAGGGGAAGGGTGATGCCCCGGGAGGGTGCTGCTCGGGGAAGGAAGGGAGCTGCCCCGGGGAGGGAAGGGTGCTGCCCGGGAGGGGGAGGGTGCTACCCGGGAGGGGGAGGGATGCCCGGGGAGGGTGCTGCCCGGAGAGGGTGCTGCTCGGGGAAGGAAGGGAGCTGCCCGGGAGGGGGAGGGTGCTGCCCGGGAGGGGGAGGGATGCCCGGGGAGGGTGCTGCCCCGGGAAGGTGCTGCCCGGGGAGGGTGCTGCTCGGGGAGGGTGCACTTACCTGGGAGCCCGGCTGCAGGCGGAGCCCTCACTCCTGCGCAGAAGGGCGCGCTGTGGGCTGCGCACAGAGCCGGCGGCCGCTCCCTTTATAAGCCCCACCCACGTGACCCGTCCCTCCTGATTGGCGCGCAGGGAGCCGCCTTTCCCGATTGGCTGGCTCAAAGGGAGGGGCCGGCCTCTGCCCGCCCAAGATGGCGGCCCCCAGGGGCGCCGCGGTCACGGACAGTTCGTTGTTGGACAGGAAAGATGGCTGCTTCTCTCCGGCCCTTCTCTGTTCACACGCTTCTCCTCAGGGGCCGACCGCCACGGCTCCTGCGGGTCAGCCCGAGGGGAAGACAGCCCGTCCCGGCGGCCCCCGCCGCCTCCGGCCGCTCCGGGGCCGACCTGGCGCCTCTTGTGAGGCGGCCGCTGAGGGGCTCCGGGTCGCTGTGGCCGCGGCGGGAGTCCGACCGAGGACGGCGCCACATGGCCTGAGGGCGGCGGGAGGGTCTGGGTGACGGCCGCCCGAGGGGAAGCACACGCACCTGCCGGCGGCGATGGAGGGCGGGGACCCGCTGTGTCCCGGCGGCGGAGGGGGCGCCCGGAAACGGTGTGGACCCGACTCTGGGCCTCAGACCGAGGCGCTCCCAGGCCCCGCCCCTCACGGCCACGGCCACGGCCACGCGGGCCACGGCCACGCGCGCTTTCTCCGGCCGCCGCCCCTGCCCCTGCGGTAGGAGAGTAACGGGCGTGAGCTAGGCGTTTCGTGTTTTTAACTCGGTGGCTGTTGTGATGGAATCCGATGGCGATGGGCGGGAGACACTGGCTCTGTGGGAACCCCCTCTCCGGAGGGGCCTGCTCCTGCGGCCGGCCCTCACCCCGGGAAGTTATTTGCTCTCCCTGGTTAACAGAAAAAGAACACCGTAAGAATTCCTGTTGTTCTTTTGATTGGGGAGTTTTAATGTTTTTTATTTATTGTAAAACCAAGGACAGCCGAAACCGGTTTGGCTCGGTGGATAGAGCGTCGGCCTTGGGACTGGAGGGTCCTGGGTTCGATTCCGGCCAAGGGCATCTACATTGGTTGCAGGCACATCCCCGGTGGGGGGCGTGCAGGAGGCAGCTGGTCGATGTTTCTAACTCTCTATCCCTCTCTTCCTCTCTGAAAAATCAATAAAATATATTTAAAAATAAAAAAAACAAAAGGACTACAATTGTATAACTTTTTTGTACGTAGCTGTGACATGCAGGGCAATCTGTCTTTAGGGATAAAGTACTCTAAAAAATGAATCCTATAGCGTTCCCTTCAAGTCAAGTGTCTCATTGTTTAAATAAACTTGTTTAAAATGAAACAAAAACAAAAACAAAAAAAACACCACAAACACACACACACAAAAAAAAACATTTCCTAAAATGTAAACCCCTAGCCCTGACCAGTTTGGCTCAGTGGATAGGGCATCAGCCCACAGACTGAGGGTCCCAGGTTCGATTCCGGTCAAGGGCATGTACCTTGGTTGCGGGCACAACCCCAGTAGGGGGTGTGCAGGAGGCAGCTGATCGATGATTCTCTCTCATCGATGTTTCTCTCTCATCGATGTTTCTCAATAAAATATATGTTTAACTATTACTCTAAAATTCTGTAAAAAATCAATAAAATATTAAATATATTTTATTGATTTTTTACAGAGAGGGATAGAGAGTTAGAAACATCGATGAGAGAATCATCAATCAGCTGCCTCCTGCAGACCCCTACTGGGGTTGTGCCCGCAACCAAGGTACATGCCCTTGACCGGAATCGAATCTGGGACCTTCCAGTCCGCAGGCCGAGGCTCTATCTACTGAGCCAAACCGGTTTCAGCTAAAATATATATATATTTTTAAAAGTAAACCCTAGGAAGGTTGTCAAACCCATTCAACCAAAGATTACATAGCAAAGTGACAAGAGGGTATTAAAGACAAACGTAAGCTAGTGAACCTTCAGTTCCCATAACTAAGTTTCTCTGTAGCACCTGGTTAATATAACACACAATCATTTATAGATGGTTTGCTTAAGAAAAAGACTAACCAAAATAAGGTTCATTTTCTAACTTCGTTTGTCCTCGGTGAGGTCAGCAAAGGACACTAATTGGGTTTCCACGTTCAATCTCCCTGAGTATGTTGACATAAGCCATTTACCCTCTGGTTAGGGAGGCAACATGCACATCATCTGTTCTAAGTGCCCTTGGCTTAGGGAAGACAGGGTTTACCAGATGGCTCCAAATTGCTGTCTAACTATTTCAATTTCCCTATTCTAGCTGGCTTACTGGCCTGTGTCACTTACTCAATTTCTTTTCAACATTTTTCTTTACAAACATCCTATATCTTTCACAATTTTTTTTCTTTAGAAACCTCATAACTTTCAGAAATATCCAGCTTTAGAAACCACTTTCTTTTTCAAAATGCATTTTCAAGCCTCAAATTGTCTGTTATACCAAAACCACAATTCCTTTTCATAATTTTTGGATTTTTTAACCCTTAGAAGCCTTATAATGTTTATGTGGCATGTAATTAACATTCCTCAGATTGGCAATACATTCATCTATTTTAAGAGATATTCCAAGTGACATACAGGATTTATCCATTACTACATTCAGATCCACCCTCTCTATTTTCCCCAAGAGGCAAACTCAAACTAACGAATGTTCCAGTATCCTGTTACTTCAAAATATTTAGATGTTTATTCTTTAACCCAGCAAGGCTCCAAGCCTGTATGCTATCTCTGACTTTGGGAAGTTAGGTGTCGGCCTAAGAGGCTGGAGCACAGGGCGGGAGGAGGGAGCAGGCCGCACAGCCCGTTCCTGGGCCTCCAGCTGCTTGGGTTCAAAACTGTCACCTGTTTCCGTAGCAATAGCCTGCGAAGGTGTGGGCGACGCTGCTGTGGCCTCCGCCGGGCCCTGGGCCACGTGCTCCGCCGTGGTGAGCACTGTGTCCGCCTTTGGCCTCTCCTACACAGACCTGCTGCGCCTCCTCCGTCAGCTCCTCTGCAGTTCTCTCACTGCCACCTTCTTGAGACGTCGGGCCAGCTATCGGTGACAAAATGTAATGTTCAGTATTTCTTGGCCCGTCAGGGCCCTGGGGTCTGGCCCGGCGAACGTTCTCATTTGGTCTTTCAGTCTCGGTAGAAGCCGGGAGGCCCTGGTGAACATGGGAGGCTCAGGGAGGCGCTGGGCCAGAGGCGTCGGCTGCAGGGACTGCTCAGGAGCCCGGCATAGAGACGGACTTGGGCCCCTGCACCTGCCCGGAGCTGGGCCAGGCAGGTGGGTGCGGGTGTGTGTGTCTCAGCCATGCGCCCCCTGCGGAGCGTCTGCTCCGCTCCAGGCCCAGGCTGCGGCCTCTCTCCACAAGCCTGCAATGGGGGGGGGGGGGGGGGGGGGGGAGCAGCCCGAGACGGGCCAGGCCGGGACCCAGCTTGTGAGCAGCTGAGCTCACAGGGCCTCAGCCAGCTCCCTGTCTAATCTGTCTGTCTCTCTCTCCATCTGTCTCTCCGTGGGCTTGTCTGTCTCTTTCTCTTCACCTTTCTTGCTCTCTCTATCTCTGCCTTTCCCCCTCTCCACTATGTCTTTCCCCCTCTCTGTCTCTCCCCCACTCTGTTTCAGCCCCTCTCTGTCTCTCTCCCTCCCTGTCTCTTCCCCCTCTGTCTCCCCCGCCCCGTTTCTCCCCCCCTCTGTCTCTCCCCCTCTCTGTCTCTCCTCCTCCCTGTCTCTCCCCCTCTCTGACTCTCCCCCTTCCTGTCTCTCCCCCCTCTGTTTCTCCCCCCCCGTCTCTCCCCCTCTCTGTCTCTCTTCCTCCCACTCTCTGACTCTCCCCCTCCTTGTCTCTCCCCCCTCTGTCTCTCTCCCCCCCCTCTGCCTCTCCCCCCTCTCTGCTTCTCTCCCTCCTTGTCTCTTCCCCCTCTGTCTCTCCCCCCTCTGTCTCTCCCCCTCCCTGTCTCTCCCCCCCTATGTCTCTCCCCCGCTGTCTCTCCCCACTCTGTCTCTCCCCCTCCCTGTCTCTCCCCCCTCTGTCTCTCCACCCCTGTCTTTCTTTTCTCCCCCCAGTCTCTCCCCCCCTCTGTCTCTCCCCCCCTGTCTCTCCCCCCGTCTCTCCCCCTCCCTGTCTCTCCACCTCCCTGTCTCGCTACCCCCTGCTCTGTCATCTCCTCCCTCTGTCCTCTCCCCCCACTGTTCTCCCCCTCCCTGTCTCTTCTCCGCCCTCCCTGTCTCCTCACCCCTGCTGTCGCTCGTCTCTCCTCTCCCTGTCGCTCCGCCCTCCCTGTCTCTCCCCCCCTTCTGTCTCTCCGCGCCCCCCTCTGTCTCTCCCCCCCGTCTCTCCCCCCCCCCCCGTCTCTCCTCCCTCCAGGTTCTCTCTCCTCGCCCTCCCTCCCTGTCTCTCCCCCCCCCCTGTCTCTCCCCCCCTCTGTCTCTCCCCCCTCTGTCTCTCCCCCTCCCTGTCTCTCCCCCCCTCTGTCTCTCCCCCTCCCTGTCTCTCCCCCTCTCTGTCTCTCCCCCTCCCTGTCTCTCCCCCTCCCTGTCTCTCCCCCTCCCTGTCTCTCCTCCCTCTGTCTCTCCCCCCTCTGTCTCTCCCCCCTCTGTCTCTCCCCCCCCTGTCTCTCCCCCCCCCTGTCTCTCCCCCTCCCTATCTCTCCCCCCTCTCTGTCTGTCCTCCCTCTGTCTCTCCCCCCCTCTGTCTCTCCCCCTCCCTGTCTCTCCCCCCCTGTCTCTCCCCCTCCCTGTCTCTCCCCCTCCCTGTCTCTCCCCACTCTGTCTCTCCCCCTCCGTCTCTCCCCCTCCCTGTCTCTCCCCCCTCTGTCTCTCCTCCCTCTGTCTCTCCCCCCTCTGTCTCTTCCCCTCCCTGTCTCTCCCCCCTCTGTCTCTCTCCCTCCCTGTCTCTCCCCCCTCTGTCTCTCCCCCCTCTGTCTCTCCCCCTCTGTCTCTCCCCCTCTGTCTCTCCTCCCTCTGTCTCTCCCCCCTCCCTGTCTCTCCCCCCTCTGTCTCTTCCCCCTCTGTCTCTCCCCCTCCCTGTCTCTCCCCCCTCTGTCTCTCCCCCCTCTGTCTCTCCCCCTCCCTGTCTCTCCCCCTCCCTGTCTCTCCCCCCTCCCTGTCTCTCCCCCTCCCTGTCTCTCCCCCTCCCTGTCTCTCCCCACTCTGTCTCTCCCCCTCCGTCTCTCCCCCTCCCTGTCTCTCCCCCCTCTGTCTCTCCTCCCTCTGTCTCTCCCCCCTCTGTCTCTCCCCCTCCCTGTCTCTCCCCCCTCTGTCTCTCCCTCTCCCTGTCTCTGCTCCTCCCTGTCTCTCCCCCCCTCTCTGTCTCTCCTCCCTCTGTCTCTCCCCAATCTGTCTCTCCCCAATCTGTCTCTCCCCCTCCGTCTCTCCCCCTCCCTGTCTCTCCCCCCTCTCTATCTCTCCTCCCTCTGTCTCTCCCCCCTCCCTGTCTCTCCCCCCCTCTGTCTCTCCCCCCCTCTGTCTCTCCCCCCTCTGTCTCTCCCCAATCTGTCTCTGTCTCTGCCTCTCTAGGGCTCACACTGGTGCAGTCTGCCAGGCCTGGGGCACAGAGGGCGGGCGGCGGGATCTGGTCACTCAGGCCAGGACCAGCCCACAGACCACTTTGCCAGGGCGGAGCAGCAAGGACGGTTCGTGTGCGTCCTGCCGCCTCCCTCAGCCCCAGGGACAGCCCCCGGGTGAGGTGGCCGCTGCAGCAGTGCCCAGGAATGCTGCGGGCCAGGCGGCCAGGTGGCAGGGCGGCACGGCTCCGAGGCCTCTGCAGCCTCCAGCTATTTCCTGGGCGGCACCTCCTGGAGGGCTAAGCCGTACCCTTGGGCGCCCGCAGCCCACGCCGTGGACCTGCCGGTCCCTGCACCCCCCCTTCCAGCGACGTGGAGGCCCCCGAGGAGAGGAACTGCCTGTGGGAGGCCCAGGGGGCCTCGGGACCACAGGGGGCACATGCGCCCCGAACTGTGCCAAGAAGTCTTTCTCAGGAAAACGAGCTTATTGGAAACGGGGCTGACCCTGAGAGCTCCGTCTGCTTCAGCCCATGCATTTGTGTGTGCCTCCCCCCTCCCCCTCCCCTTTCCCCCTTCTCCCCTCCATCCCCTCCTACTCCCTCCTCTCCCCCCATCTCCTTCTCCCCCTCCCCTCCCCCTCCCCTCCTTCCTGCCTCTCCTCTTCCTCCCTCTCCCCCTCCTCCCTGTCCACCTCTTTCCTCCCCAGTCTGGGACCCCTCAGGTCCTGGTGCCGCCTGGGTGGGGGGGGGTCCTAGCAGCCACTGGGCCTGCGGGAGGGGCTCCAGGAAGGTGGGTGCAGGAGGAAGGCCGGACGGGGAGGAGTGGGCTCGGAGCCGGAGCCGCGGCACAGGCAGGGGACCGCCCCGCCCCCGCAGCCCTGGCTGCAGCCTGAGGGCCCGCTCTCCGCCCTGCGGTGACCTCAGGGGGCAGCCACCTTGCCTGGCCAGGTCCCCGTCCAAGGCCCACACCCGCCTGGGGCCCACGTCTCTTTCGTCGCCCAGGCCCCTTCCCAGGCCCCCTTCGATGCCCTGGCCTGGCCGCTCCACCCCTGCCCGGCTCCGGGGTCAGGCGGGAGGTGAAGCCCGGCGCCCGGGTGCTGAGGCGGGCAGCGGGCGCTGGGCGAGGCGCAGGCACGCGGTGCCCTCCGGCAGGTGGCCTGGCTGACGCGTCCCCGGAGCAGGTCCCAGTGCTGACACCGCCCGTTGGCACTCGGATGGTGCGGGCGGACAGGGAGGCGCTGCCTCCAGGAGGCCGTGTCACCAGCTGCACCCCCTCCTCCGGCTCCCGGGCCGGGCCGGGTCCTCCCTAAGGCTCCTCTGGGATGAGGGCAGTGAGGGTCTCACTACCGCTCCAGGACCCGTTCCCAGGGGGCGCTCTGCCGGGCTGGGGCAGGAAGCTCGGGGCGGTTTACAAGGGGAATGTGAGGGTCCAGGGGTGTGCAGGCCTCAGGCTGGGGTGGCGCAGCGGGAGGGGGAGCAGAGTAAATGGGGGCTCCTGGGGGGCCGCGCCAGGCAGCAGTGATGGAGGGCTTGTGCCCAGGCGCGCCCCCTCTGCCAGGTGTCACCAGGAGCCCCACCCTCCGTGGACAGAGCTGCGATCTGGCTCACCGGGGCGGCCACGGAGGCAGTGCCACGTCCCCGGGGCCCCCACCCCGACCCACCTTCCTTGGGGGTGTCTTGCTGAGGCAGCTCTCCTGATACGAGGAGAGACATCGGTGCCGTGGGCGGGGCGTCCGGTCCAGCTGGAGCTGCCAGCGGGGCCCAGGGGCCGGGCCATTGCGGGGCAGCTGGGCCAGCAGCCAGCATCCGAGCTCCTGCTGTGCGCCGGGCTCAGTGCCGCCCTGACCCGGGACCCTTCGCAGCCCCTGCCAGACGGGCTGTGGAGCCCTGTTACAGGCGGCAGGGCCGAGCTCAGAGAGGGAAACGTGCGCTGGCCGCACAGCAGTGGGGATGGGCGGCCTGCGTGCTGCTCGGCCTGCCTCAGGGTCCAAGCCCCCACCGGCTCACGCACGGCCGCGCGCCCCCTCCCCCCAGCCCCCGAGAGCCCGGCTCTCCTAGCCCAGGGACCCCAGCGCCCTCGCTCCCTGCCTCGGGGAAGGAAGAAAAGATACCCTCTCCCTGCGGTGACAGCTGCGGGGCCACCAGGCGCCCCTCAGTCTGCCATCCATGGCTCAGCACTTGGGGCCTTCCCAGCCAGGCCCCGGCCACACGCAGGGTCCCTGCAGGAGCCGCCGAGGGGCCTGGCCGGGGTGGGCCCGGCTCTGTGCTGCCCTTGCCAAGAGGCAGGCCTGGGCTGTCACAGACCGGGGGAGCCCCCCGCCCGCTGTGCCACCCACCGCAGGGCCAGTTGGCGGCGGCAGCCGAGGCCAAGGCCAGTGGCAAGGCCGTGCCCAGCTCCTGCGGTTATGGGGGAGGGCCGTGGGGCAGCCCGGGGCGCCGGCGGCACAGATGGTTCTCATTGCCGCCTCCTCTTCCTCAGAAAAACAGGCCGCCCGCCGCCCGCCGCCCGCGTTATCTCGGGTTCACGTCCCCTCTCCGCTGCCTGGGCCTGACGGGCCTGTGGGCTGCGTCTGCCCGCGGTCTGGCTGGGAGGCTGCGGCGTCTCTCTGACCGGCCTCTCCGGGAGGGGCTGGGCGGGGGGGAGGAGGGGGCTGAGGGGGAGCAGCCCACTTCCCGCCCCTGGACCGTCTGCATCCCGCTGGGTCCCAGGACTCTCCGGGGCTTGGGGTCTCCTGGCTGCACCAGGAAGGGTCAGGGGGTGCGACCCGCGTGTGCCCGCTGTGCCCGGGAGCTGGCCCTGCCCCGACTGGAGGGGAGGACGCCCTGAGCGGGCAGAGCCAGGGCCAGGGCAGGCGGCTGAGGCCCCATCTCACAGTCTGGCCTTCGGGGCGCTGGGGATTCAGAGCAGGAGGCGGCTCGGCGCCCACACCGGCCGGCCGCTCAGAGGCAGCCCTCCCCGCATCCTCCCAGCCCCATGCACCTCCCTCCCCGCAGGGAAGGCCCAGGGCAGGAGGGAACGTGGCGCTGCAGGCTCCGGCCTGGTGGTGAGGAAAGCAGGGCCCGGGCTGCCTCTGTCCACTGCGTCTGGCCAGGCCCAGGCCCTCCACACCCTCCTCCTCCTCCCTCCTCCCGGGCCGGGGTCACCGGGCAGCGCTGCTGTGTGCGATCCGCACCCCCAGGTCTAACCAGGGCTCCCGATGCCCACGCCCCCAGGTAAGGGGGGCAGGGGCCTGGGCCGGAGGGGGCAGAGGGTCACCAGGGGGCGGGTGCGAACAAAGGCGGCGGGCCTCCAGCCGCCCACGTGGGGCGGCAGGCGGGGCGGGGGCGGCCAGCGGGCTCCGCGGTGGGGCCCTGGATCCGGGTCCGGGAGCCCCAGCGCCGCCGGGTGCCGGGCGCAGGAGGTCCCGCCGCGGGCCCGCCGCCGCCGCCGCCGCCGTGCCCTCCCCTCCCCGCGGGGAGGAGGGACGTGACATCACGGCCGCGGGGAGGAGGGCGGCGCCGGCACATCACTTCCTCGGCGCCCGGCCGGGCCGCGGGCGGACGGACGGACAGACAGACAGCGGACCGGCGGCGGCGGAGGCGCGCGGGGACCCGCGGGCGCGGCGCGAGGAGGGCCCGGCCCTCGGCGACCCCGGCCCATGGCCAGCCCGGCCCCGCCCGCCGCGGAGGAGCTGCCCGGCGCGGCGCGGCGCCTGGGCTCCAGGTGGGGGCGCGGGGGGCGCGGAGCCGGGGACCCGGGGGACGCGGGGGGCGCGGGGCCGGGGGCGCGGGGGGCGCTGGGCCGGGGGACCGGGGGGCGCGGGGGAACGCGGGGCCGGAGGGGAGGCCGGCGACCCGAACAAAGGCAGCGGCAGCGGCGGTGGCGGCAGCGGCGGGCGCGCAACGTGGCGAGGACGCGCCTCCCCTCCGGGGCGCAGGGCTGGGGGGCGCCCGGTGAGGAGCGGGGATGCGGGAGGGGAGGGGGGCCCCCGAAAAGCGGGTGTGGGGGTGCAGGGCCCGCCCGGAGAGCTGGGGACCCCAAAGGCCCGCAGAGGGGCGGGCAGGGGGCGGCTGGGATGCCCGGGACCCCCTCCCAGACTGGAAACTGGCCGCTCCTCCCCGCGTGGACCGCCTGGCACGGCCGGAGGGGGCGGGGGCTGCCAGCCACTCCGGCTCAGCCTGGCATCCCCCCGCACGGCCTCTGCCCGCCCCCCGCCCCAGCCCGGCCTAGCGGGTGGCCCTGGGAGAGGCTGCAGTGCCAGCCACCAGGTGGGTGTGTGCCGCCTCCAAAGACACCTGCCTCCGGGCGGACGCACCGCGATGGCACGGCCTGGGCTCGGCCCCGTGCCCGGCAGGGACGGCAGGGTGGCCCTGCCCAGGGCGGCGTGCCTGCCTGCTGACTCCAGGCCTGTGCAGGGTGTGCCACAGGGGGATGCCCTGGGCCAGTGTCCAGACCAGCGGGCAGGTGTGCGAGCGGGCAGCGCGGCTCTCGGCAGCGCCCGGGGGTGAGCCTGACAGCACCTTCCTGGCCCTGACCTGAAAGGACATGGTCACCCCAGCTCCCCGGCCGCCCTAAGACCCGGCCTCGGGCAGCCCAGCAGCGGGAGCCTCTGCCGGCGCCCAGGGCAGAGTGAGGGCAGAGTGAGGGCGCGGCGGCGGGAAAGGCCCTGCCTGCCGCCTCCCTGCTGCTGAGGAGACACAGCCCCATTGTGTGGCTCCGGGCGCGGGCTGGGCCGGTGGCTCCTGGGCCCCTCGCTGGGGGGGTGTGGGTGGGCTTGCTGGCAGCTGCAGCAGGAGGCCGCCCTGAAGGACCCCTCCAGGCCCCAGGAGGGAGGGCTGTGCAGGCAGCAATGGCCCCGGGTCCTGCTTGACGGAGAGCCGGTGTTCGGTCCCAAAGAGCCGCAGGAGTCCACCCTGCTGCACCGGCTGTGTGCAGTCCGGTGTGTGTGCATGCATGTGTGAGTGTGTGCGTGCATGTGTGTGCGTGCATGTATGGGAGTGTGTACGTGTGAGAGTGTGTGTATGTGTGAGAGAGAGAGACCAGCAGAG
The DNA here is from genome assembly GCF_014108245.1 of Pipistrellus kuhlii. Lineage (NCBI taxonomy): Eukaryota > Metazoa > Chordata > Mammalia > Chiroptera > Vespertilionidae > Pipistrellus > Pipistrellus kuhlii. The sequence goes on along the minus strand of NW_023425559.1, from coordinate 700,904 downwards.
GCTGGGAGACCACGCACAGCTGGAGGCCCACAGCCTCCTGGTCACCCCCGGCTTGCGATGGGAGCGAGGTGCGGGTGGTGCCGAGCCCAGCGGGGGGACCAGACGGGACTCCGGCCCGGAGACAGCGGAGGGGACGCGGGAGAGGCCTGGTCCCGGCCTGCATCCTGGGGTGGGCCGTGTGCCTGGACGCCTGCGTGTCGGGAGGAGGGGAAGCCCCGGTGATATGGCGAGCGGGCAGGAAGGCTGGCCACTGGGGAGCCATAGCCACTCATCGCCGGGACCAGCGGCGGCGGGAGCTTGGCAGACGCCAGCCGCCGCCACTGCGGTCTGGCTGCTGGGAAAGCCGCCGCCGGCCCCCGGCGAGGAGAGGCGCGCGGTCAGGCGTGCTGAGAGCAGCCACTGGGCTTTGGGCGGTGAGTCGGGGGGCGGCTACGACCACAGCCCAGGGACCAGGGACCCCTGGCCGGCCGGGCCTGACTCCTGCCCCGAGAGTGGGCGCCCTGGCAGCCCATGGGTGCACAGGCCTCGCGGAGGCCCTGCAGCCTTCAGGGTGGGGATCCGGCAGCCGGCAGGAGGGCTGACCGGGCACGGGGGCACCTCGCCAGGTGGGGGCAGACACCCACAGGCCTGGCGGTGCTGGGCGGCCTCACAGGGCCCCGAGTGGTGGCCTGCAGGGCATGTGCCAGGCAGCAGCCTTGGGGGCTGGATCGGGGCCTGGGGGTGGTGCGAGCCTGCAGGGTTTGGGGGTTCAGCTCCTCAGCAGGGGCTGGGAACGGAAGAGATGATCTAGGCCCCGTCCTATCGGCTGAGCTATCCTGGGGGCGGATGGTGGCCTCAGGGCAGGTGGGGGGTGCCCGGCCGGACACCCTTGGGAGCAGCATCTGGTGTGGGCGGGGGCCTGGCCCCCCACTCGGCATGCACTGCCCAGGTCCTCCCAGGGCTCTGCCCTCTGGACCCCACCCTCACGTGGGCCGGACCTGCAGCCCCCTCGTGCTGGCCCCGCCGTGTGGTGGAGCCCACCCTGCCTCCAAGCCCCTCACCCCTCGCTGACCTCCCCCCACTCTGCGGTTCCCGGCTGCTCAGCCTTGGGGAACCCCCCACCCCAGGGCCCACCACGGAGAAGGCGTGGGACTGGCAGGAAGGGTGCCCACGAGGGGGCAGAGGGAACTCTGGGAGGGCCCAGGGGCTTCTGGGAGGGGCAGCACCAGGACGGCGGGAGGGGAGGCCCCGGAGACACCTGCCCGGCCCCCATGCGGCTCCCTGCTGGCCAGCTCTGCGCCTCCCACCCCGCTCCTCCCCGCTCCTCCCTCTGCGGGGAGGTCCTCACCCGCCCCCTCACGGCCGCGCCGAGGGGCTGGCACAGTTCAGAAAGGAGCTGGGGGGAGTGTCCCCCGCCGGGAGCCTCCCCGGCCCTCACCGGGGACCTGGAGCTCCTCTTGGGGCTCAGGGCAGGGAACCCTACAGCCCCGGAGGGTGGGAGGCACCAGCAGGATGACCTGATTTGGGGCTCCCGTCTGTGGGCCTGCTGGGAGCCGGGCGCCGTGGCTGTGGCTGCGAGCCGGGCACCGTGTGCTGAGAGCCGGGCGCCGTGTGCTGCGTGCCGGGCGCCGTGTGCTGCGAGCCGGGCGCCGTGTCCGTGTGCCGTGAGCCGGGCGCCGTGTGCTGAGAGCCGGGAGCCGTGTCCGTGTGCTGAGAGCCGGGCGCCGTGTCCGTGTGCTGAGAGCCGGGCGCCGTGTCCGTGTGCTGCGAGCCGGGCGCCGTGTCCGTGTGCTGAGAGCCGGGCGCCGTGTCCGTGTGCTGTGTGCCAGGCACCGTGTCCGTGTGCTATGAGCCGGGCACCGTGTGCTGAGAGCCGGGCGCCGTGTCCGTGTGCTGTGAGCCGGGCACCGTGTGCTGTGAGCCGGGCACCGTGTGCTGTGTGCCGGGCGCCGTGTCCGTGTGCTGTGTGCTGGGCACCGTGTCCGTGTGCTGTGAGCCGGGCGCCGTGTGCTGTGTGCCGGGCACCGTGTCCGTGTGCTGTGTGCCGGGCACCGTGTCCGTGTGCTGCGTGCCGGGCGCCGTGTCCGTGTGCTGTGTGCCGGGCACCGTGTCCGTGTGCTGCATGCCGGGCACCGTGTCCGTGTGCTGTGTGCCGGGCACCGTGTCCGTGTGCTGCATGCCGGGCACCGTGTCCATGTGCCGTGAGCCGGGCGCCGTGTGCTGCGTGCCAGGCACCGTGTCTGTGTGCTATGTGCTGGGCACCGTGTGCTATGTGCCGGGCGCCGTGGCTGCGTGCCGGGCGCCGTGTGCTGTGAGCCGGGCGCCGTGTGCTGAGAGCCGGGCGCCGTGTCCGTGTGCTGTGTGCCGGGCACCGTGTCCGTGTGCTGTGAGCCGGGCACCGTGTCCATGTGCTGTGTGCCGGGCACTGTGTCCGTGTGCTGTGAGCCGGGCGCCGTGTGCTGAGAGCCGGGCACCATGTGCTGTGTGCCGGGCGCCGTGTGCTGCGTGCCGGGCACCGTGTCCGTGTGCTGTGAGCCGGGCGCCGTGTGCTGTGAGCCGGGCACCGTGTCCGTGTGCTGTGAGCCGGGCGCCGTGTGCTGTGAGCCGGGCACCGTGTCCGTGTGCTGCGTGCCGGGCACCGTGTCCGTGTGCCGTGAGCCGGGCGCCGTGTGCTGCGTGCCAGGCACCGTGTCTGTGTGCTATGTGCCGGGCGCCGTGTGCTGTGAGCCAGGCGCCGTGTCCGTGTGCTGTGAGCCGGGCACCGTGTCCATGTGCTGTGTGCCGGGCACTGTGTCCGTGTGCTGTGAGCCGGGCGCCGTGTGCTGAGAGCCGGGCACCATGTGCTGTGTGCCGGGCGCCGTGTGCTGCGTGCCGGGCACCGTGTCCGTGTGCTGTGAGCCGGGCGCCGTGTGCTGAGAGCCGGGCACCATGTGCTGTGTGCCGGGTGCCGTGTGCTGAGAGCCGGGCACCATGTGCTATGTGCCGGGCGCCGTGTGCTGAGAGCCGGGCACCATGTGCTGTGTGCCGGGCGCCGTGTGCTGTGTGCCGGGCACCATGTGCTGTGTGCAGGGCGCCGTGTGCTGAGAGCCGGGCACCATGTGCTGTGCGGGCGGGGGGAGGTGTATAGGGCGGCTGTGCGGGCGGCTGTGCGGTCGGGGGGAGGTGTGTGCGGGCGGCTGTGCGGGCGGGGGGAGGTGTATAGGGCGGCTGTGCGGTCGGGGGGAGGTGTATAGGGCGGCTGTGCGGTCGGGGGGAGGTGTGTGCGGGCGGCTGTGCGGGCGGGGGGAGGTGTATAGGGCGGCTGTGCGGTCGGGGGGAGGTGTATAGGGCGGCTGTGCGGTCGGGGGGAGGTGTGTGCGGGCGGCTGTGCGGTCGGGGGGAGGTGTGTGCGGGCGGCTGTCCGGTCGGGGGAGGTGTGTGCGGGCGGCTGTGCGGGCGGGGGGAGGTGTATAGGGCGGCTGTGCGGTCGGGGGGAGGTGTGTGCGGGCGGCTGTGCGGGCGGGGGGAGGTGTATAGGGCGGCTGTGCGGTCGGGGGGAGGTGTGTGCGGGCGGCTGTGCGGGCGGGGGAGGTGTGTGCGGGCGGCTGTGCGGGCGGGGGGAGGTGTGTGCGGGCGGCTGTGCGGGCGGCTGTGCGGTCGGGGGGAGGTGTAAAGGGCGGCTGTGCGGTCGGGGGGAGGTGTATAGGGCGGCTGTCCGGTCGGGGGGAGGTGTATAGGGCGGCTGTGCGGGCGGGGGGAGGTGTGTGCGGGCGGCTGTGCGGTCGGGGGGAGGTGTGTGCGGGCGGCTGTGCGGTCGGGGGGAGGTGTGTAGGGCGGCTGTCCGGTCGGGGGGAGGTGTGTGCGGGCGGCTGTGCGGTCGGGGGGAGGTGTATAGGGCGGCTGTCCGGTCGGGGGGAGGTGTATAGGGCGGCTGTGCGGTCGGGGGGAGGTGTGTGCGGGCGGCTGTGCGGGCGGGGGAGGTGTGTGCGGGCGGCTGTCCGGTCGGGGGGAGGTGTGTGCGGGCGGCTGTCCGGTCGGGGGGAGGTGTGTGCGGGCGGCTGTCCGGTCGGGGGAGGTGTGTGCGGGCGGCTGTGCGGTCGGGGGGAGGTGTGTGCGGGCGGCTGTCCGGTCGGGGGAGGTGTGTGCGGGCGGCTGTGCGGGCGGGGGGAGGTGTGTGCGGGCGCCGGGCAGGCTCACCCCCTCTCCCCGCAGGATGGAGGCCTCATGCCTGGAGCTGGCCCTGGAGGGCGAGCGCCTGTGCAAGGCGGGCGACTTCAAGGCGGGCGTGGCCTTCTTCGAGGCGGCCGTGCAGGTGGGCACCGAGGACCTGCGGACGCTGAGCGCCATCTACAGCCAGCTGGGCAACGCCTACTTCTACCTCAAGGAGTTCGCCCGCGCCCTGGCCTACCACCGGCACGACCTGCTGCTGGCCCGGTGAGGGGGCGGGCTCAGTGAGCGGGCCGGCCTGGTGGGGGGGGGTGAGCGGGGAGGGCCCGGTGAGCGGGGCGGGCCCGGTGAGGGGGGGAGCGGGGGTGGGCGTGGTCAGGGGGGGAGCGGGGGTGGGTATGGTGAGGGGGGAGGGCCCGGGGAGGGGGGGGAGGGGGGCATGGGGAGGGGGGAGGGCCCGGGGAGCGGGGGCAGGCGCAGGAGCGGGGGTGCAGGGGTGTGGGCACGGGAGCAGGGAGCCTCAGGGTGCAGGCCCTCAGGGCCTGGCTGTCAGTGCCAGGTGGGGGGTAGGGGGTCAGCTCTCAGGTCCACAGGGGCCTGGGAGGGGGGCCAGCATGCAGGAAGTGTCCCCAGCTGAGACACGTGTGAGCATGTCTCTCTATGTCAGTGGGTGAGAGCACGGGTGAGGCCCAGTGTCCCCTGTGCATGAGCACATGTGTGTGTCCGTGTGTTGGTGCCAGTCTCCGGGGCTGTGTGGAGAGGGGTGTCCACCCTCCCTGCCCCTGCTCTCCTCCGGCCTCAACTCCACAGCCTCCCTCCCGTGTCCCTGTCCTCCGGCCCCTCCTGCCCCTCCTGTCCTCCGGCCCCTCCTGCCCTCCGGCCCCTCTGCAGGCTGCAGTAGCCCCTCCCCAGCCACCTCAGCGCCGGGCGCCCAGCAGACCCCGCCCCCTCCCCCGCCTCAGGCAGGTCAAACTCCCTGCGAGTCAGAACGTTAGTTCTCACTTCAAGGCCCCCCCCTCCCGCCCTGCTGCTCGACCCGGGGCCTCCCTGAGCCCGGCTCCCCAGACCTGCCCACGGGCGGTCACCCTGAGGTGTGCGCCTGCTCCCCCGCCTCCAGGACCATCGGCGACCGCATGGGGGAGGCCAAGGCCAGCGGGAACCTGGGCAACACGCTCAAGGTCCTCGGCCGCTTTGACGAGGCTGCGGTCTGCTGCCAGCGGCACCTGGACATCGCCCAGGAGCAGGGCGACAAGGTGGGCCGGCCAGCGCCCCCTCCCCGCCCCCACAGCAGCACGTGGCCTGGGGGTGCCCTCCCCAGTCCTGGCTTTGGGGCCCGGGACAGCCTGGAGGGACGGGACGGGACGGGACGTGCCTGCCGGGGGCGACGCCTCCCCCAGACGTGGCTCCGGCCCCCGTGCCGCCCGCAGGTCGGAGAGGCCCGGGCGCTGTACAACATGGGGAACGTGTTCCACGCCAAGGGCAAGCAGCTGTCCTGGAGCGCCGCCCAGGACCCCGGGCGCCTGCCCCCCGACGCCCGCGAGGCGCTGCGCAGAGCCTCCGAGTTCTATGAGTGAGCGGGGCGGGGGGGAGGAGGGGGGCACGGATCTCACACACACTCAACACACACACACAGAGAGACACACACACACACAGAGACACACACACCCTCCGCCCGCCCTGCCTGCCTGCGTGGCCAGGCACAGCCCCCCCTTCCCGGAGGCCCGGACAGGGGCAGCCGGGCTGGCCTTCCCCTCCCCCCAGGCCCCCTCCGGAGCCTCCCTCGGCGGCAGGGCAGGTCCTGTGGGTGCTCGCCCCCCGCCGGGGGGGGGGGGGGAGGAGGGAACCGCTCGCCAGGCGCCTGTGGCCCTTAAAGCTCATCGGTGGCCTGGCCAGGCTGGCACCGCCGCCGGGTGGGGGTCCCGGGTCCGGGTCCCTGGGTGCAGGCTCGGAGCCCGCCCGTTCTGAGCTGTGCAGGGGAGCCCGTGGGCGCCTGTCCTATCACTGCTTCTCTTCCTCCCTCCGGACGAGGATCACCAAAACACGGCCAGGCCAGGCTGGCCGAGCGCCTGGGCCGGAGATGGCTTCCCGTTGGGGCGGGTCAATCCGGCCCCGCAGCTCGGACACAGCGAGGGCCCGGAGCTGAGGGACGGCTCAGGGGCTGCCGGGGCGTCCAGGGCCGCCTCTGCCCCGGGCGGCCGGCTCTGACGGACTCGCCCCCAGGAGGAACCTGTCGCTGGTGAAGGAGCTGGGCGACCGGGCGGCCCAGGGCAGGGCCTACGGCAACCTGGGCAACACCCACTACCTGCTGGGGAGCTTCGTGGAGGCCACCACCTTCCACAAGGAGGTGAGGGCGGCCGGGCGGGCAGATGGTGGGGTGGACGGCGGCAGGGCTGCCCCTTGGGGGCGGCCTGACACCCCCCAGGCCGTGCCGGGCTCAGTGCTGGCTCCGGGCTGCCCCTCCGGACGCAGACGGGGGCGGCCACCGTGGGCGGGAAGCACAGTCGTGGGCTCGGTCCCGGCTGCGCGGTGACCAAGGCTGCGGGGTGACCACGGTGCGTCCCCCAGCGCCTGGCCATCGCGAAGGAGTTCGGAGACAAGGCCGCCGAGCGGAGGGCCTACAGCAACCTGGGGAACGCCCACATCTTCCTGGGCCGCTTCGACGTGGCCGCCGAGTACTACAAGTAGGCAGAGGGCCCCGCCGCCCGGCTGAGGGCCTCCCGGTGCCGGTCACTGGGGGCCCGGAGCCAGCACAGCCATGCCCATATGGACTCGGACACTCAGCACCGTTGGCTCTGGGCGCCCTGACGGGGCCAGGACACTCGCAGGCCATTGGCCTCCTGTTTGGGGGGCTGCACGGCGGCCCTGGGCAGAGGCCAGTCCACACGCACTGCCCCGGGGGGGGGCGACTGGCCAGTGTGGGCAGAGCCTGGGGGGGTGCTGCATCCTGACCAAGGGGGGCAGCGCGGTGGCCTCCTGAGAGGGGACCAGCCAGGCCTGGGGGGACTGCTCGCCCCATTGCCCACCCTCCACCTCAGACAGGACAGGGGTGGGGGGCTGTGCAGGGCCCTGCCCCGGGGAGGGGGTGCTGGAGCCCGGGGTGACCTGCCCCGGGGAGGGGGTGCTGGAGCCCGGGGTGACCTGCCCCGGGAGGGGGTGCTGGAGCCCGGGGTGACCTGCCCCGGGAGGGGGTGCTGGAGCCTCGGGGTGACCCGCCTGGGGTGACCTGCCCCGGGAGGGGGTGCTGGAGCCTCGGGGTGATCCGCCCGGGGTGACCGCCCGCAGGAAGACGCTGCAGCTGTCCCGGCAGCTGAAGGACCGGGCGGTGGAGGCGCAGGCCTGCTACAGCCTGGGCAACACCTACACGCTGCTGCAGGACTGCGAGCGGGCCGCCGAGTACCACCTGCGCCACCTGCTCATCGCCCAGGAGCTGGCCGACCGGTGGGTGCCCGCGGCTCCGCAGCCCGCTCCGCCCGACCCCGGGGCCCTGGCAGGGACCCTGGCACAGCCAGCCGGAGGGAGCACTCCGTGGACAGACAGGCCGGGGGTCCCTGGCCACAGCCGCGCCCTCGGTCTGGGGTGGGCCGTGGCCGGGACGGGTGGGGGAGCGGAGGGGCCCCGGGGCGCTGTCCCTCGTGGGGAGGGTTTGGAGCCCGATGGCAGAGGTCACAGGTCGCACGCACTGCCCCCAATCGCGCTCTAGGACGGCAAAGCTTGGTTTAATGGCCCAAGGGGCTGGTGGAGGGAGCCCGAGGGGTGAGAGCCTTGCCGGCCACTAGGGGGCGAGCAAGCCACGCGGGAACCCTGGCAGCGGAGCGTGTCCAGCCCCCCAACTCCACTCCTCGTGGCTGCCACCGCGGACCCCCCTCTGTCCTCCCGCTCCTGGCAGGCTGGGCCTGGCCGCCTGGACGCGGGGGCCTGAGAGGCTGGGCAGGTGGGAGGGCGGCAGGCCTGGGGGGGCGTGCAGATGTGGACTCGGCTTCCCCCCTGGCAGAGTGGGCGAGGGCCGGGCGTGCTGGAGTCTGGGGAACGCCTACGTGTCCATGGGGAGCCCGGCCCAGGCCCTGACCTTCGCCAAGAAGCACCTGGAGATCTCCCAGGAGGTGAGCCCGGCTGCCCGCCCCGCCCCGCCCCGCCCCGCCCCTGCCCCAGCCACTGCTTCCGCCCCCACCCCCGTCCCCGCCCCTGCCCCCACCCCTGCCCCAGCCACTGCCCCCGCCCCTGCCCCAGCCACTGCCCCCACCCCTGCCCCAGCCACTGCCCCCGCCCCCGCCCCTGCCCCTGCCCCCGCCCCTGCCCCAGCCCCTGCCCCCGCCCCTGCCCCCACCACTGCCCCCGCCTGCCTCCAAGGAGCAGCCCCTTCAGAGCAGGGCCCTGCCTCCTCCCCTGGCTCGCCCCAGCGCCTGCCGGACCCCAGGGCCCTGGTCCAGGGGCAGGTGCGGCCTCAGGTGCGGGAGCAGGAGAGCTGGGGCTGGGGGGCCTGGGCGGAGAGCCTGCCCCGGGGCCGCCCTGTCCGTCTGGGCACAGGCCCTGGCGCTCCTGCGGAAGCCCGCCCCCCCGCCCACCTGCCTGCCCGCGGTTCGCTCCTGGTGCTGCACGGCCTCTGACCCAGCTTCTCCGGAGCCTGTCCCAGCAGGAGCCGGGGGAGCCCGGAGCCGGCGGGCACCTGGAGGAGGCAGCCTGGCCGAGCTGGCGAGGCCCATGGAGGGTGCCGAGGAGGGCCCTCGGGCACAGGGCCTGGCTGCTCGGGCCCCAGCCTTCGGGTCAGCGTGGGAGGCGGCCTGGGCGTGAGGCCCCACCCAGGGACAGACCCCCACCTCCGGGGCAGGTGCAGCCCGGCCTCCTTGGAGACCACGGGGCCTCCCGGCCGGCCTGCCCCTGACCGCCCCGTTGGCCGCAGATCGGGGACCGGAACGGGGAGCTGACGGCCCGCATGAACGTGGCGCAGCTGCAGCTGGCGCTGGGCCGGCTGAGCAGCCCGGCGGCCGCCGAGAAGCCAGACCTGGCCGGCTACGAGGCTCAGGGTGAGTCCGCTGGGCGGGCGGGGCCTCGGCAGGCGGGGCCGTGCCCGGAGGCTGCCTGGGAGGGCCTGGCTCTGCAGGGCGGGTGTGCGGGGCCCACAGAGGGGGGCTCTGATCTCAAACAGGGGAGGGGAGCCCCTGGGCCAGGGGGTATCAGCGTTTGACCCGGGGTGGGCGTGAGGGCTCAATGGGCTGTTTGGGCAGGTGCTGGGGCAGTCGGCGGCCCTGCCTCCCCAGGGCAGGTTGGGGCAGGGAGCTGGGATAGGATGAGGCATTCAGGGCTGGAACAGCGTGGGATGGTGTCTCCGAACTCCTCGGGGCCCAGTGTGGGCATCGGGCCCCTTCTTCATGGTTCTGGGCAGCAGGAGCCTGTGGGCACCCTCGGCCGGCAGGAGGGTGTGGGAGGGCCCTCTGCTTCCACCGTGCTGCCCCCCTGCACCCTCGCTGACTGCTCCCAGGGGACCAGATGGGGGGCGGGAGGAGGAGGCTGAGTCAGCAGACCGGCACTGATCGTCCGGCCAGTGTGACCTCATCGCTCACGGCTGCGTCCCCGAGCGGGTCAGCGATGTGTGGGGACAGAGCGTTCCCGCGGAGCGAACAGATGGAGACGGGGGGGGGGGGGGGGGGGGGGGGGGGGGGGGGGGCCGTGGGTGTTGGGTGGCCTCCGGCCGAAAGGTGGCTGCCCTCCCCGCCCGGCGGGTCTTTCTGTTCGGGGGTCTGGCCCCGCCCTGGGTGGCTGTGTCCCGGGGCACCCCCTGCCCCTCACCTGGGCTTGTCCTAGGAGGTGGGGGTACCCGTCACCCCACCTCAGATTGCTGAAGAGTGAAGGGAGGGAGCAGAGGCTTCTGGGAGCCGCAGCCTGCCGGCTCTGGGGGTGCTGTGTCTGAAGGAGACGAGGTGGAGGGGGTCCCGGGAAGCATCAGGCCAGGGTCTCTGAGGATGGGCAGCTCTGGCGGCCCTGGCCCTCGGGCACCGTCCGGGAGCTCGGCGGGAGGCGGGGGCGGGAGGCGGGGGGGGGGGGGGGGGCAGGGCTGGCTGCGCCTGGAAAGGCCCGTCCTCCAGGGAAGGGGGCCGTGGTGGTGAGCAGCCCGCTGAGCCGAACAAGGCGGCTTCTGTCCTCCCGCCAGCTCCTCTGCCGGCCAGGCCCCCGGCAGCACCCCCCAGGCTGGCGGCCGGGGGAGCCGGCGGGCCCTGGGAACAGGCCATCCTGGGGGCGGGGCCCTGCCACTGCCCAGGCCGGAGGGCTGGCCTGGGGGCTGCAGCCTGGAGGCTCCGGCTCTGAGATGGGCCTTTGGGCCACTGGAGGCGGGAGGGGCGCCTGGAGGACACCCCCTCAGGTGGGCCCCGCACGGCTTGCTGCAGGCGGTCAGCATGCATTTCCTCACCCCCCCCATGCCTCCTGAGCGGGGGGGGGGGGGGGGGGGCGCCAGGTCCCAGAGCCAAGCACCTACTGGGAACTCCCTTGGGGGCGGGGCAGGCTCATACTCAGAGTCTGTCCGTCGGGGTGGGGGGTGGAGGGGAACCGGAGACCTGGGAGGGCAGGGGCGCTCAGTGAGGAAGGAGGCCCTGGCTGGGCCCAGGGGGTGCAGGCGATTCGGTGGGCGGGAGCAGAGCAGGGGGCGTGGTCTGCAGTGGGCGTGGCTCGTGGCTGGTGTCTGGCCTTCTTGTCTGGGAGGAATCAGGGCCTCTCCTGCAGCTGGAGGACCCCAGCCTCTCCATTGCTCCATTCCTCCCCTCCCCCCCAGCAGAGAGGCCTCCCCCCAGCGAGTGTGTGTGTGTGTGGGGGTGGGGGGTGCCGTCCTGTCACTGCGTCTGGGCCCCAGAGTCCAGGTGTCCTGGGTGCCCGCTGCCTTCCCACAAGGCACCTGGCAGTGGGCGGGCTGGATGAGGGCCGGGGACACCCCTGGCGGCTGTTCCTGGGTGCAGAGCGGAGTGCGCCAGCGGCCGGCCGCGCTGTGGGGCGTCCCCGGTCGGTCCCCCCGGGCCGGGCTGACGGGCCCCACAGGCTGCACTGCCCTGCGGGTCCCTCCTCCGGTCCCTCTGCGGAGTCCAGGGTGCGGAGCAGAGGGGCCCAGGGCGGGCGGCCTCCTGTCAGGGCTCACAGCTCCATGGAGGTGACCCGTGTGGAGGCGCCCACGGCCGTTCACTGTGGGCTCTGGCCCCGCTCTGCCGTGTCCTGGCTGGCTACGTGCCTCAGTGTTCCCATCTGGGAAGTGGGCCCGTGGTCATCCTAGCAGGAGGGGAGGGAGCAGCAGGGCTGGCCGGGAGGAAGGAGAGCTAATGGGGCCTGAGCAGAGGGATTTGGGCATAGGATGGGGGGCAGGCGGGTTGGGGGGTAGGTGGGCAGAGGGGCATGGGACTCTGTCCGTCCTGGTGAGGCGGCCAGGGGTCGGCTGGGACAGGATGTCGGTGGCTGGCGGGCAGACGTGAGCACCAGGGAAGGAGGGGGGGAGGGGGGACGCGGGAAGTTTCCAGGCCTCGCCCTTGGGTGGGAGGGGCGGGCCGGGCGGGCCGGCGGTGCCCGGCCTGAATGCCCCCAGTCAGCCAAGGTGTGGGCGCCGGGCGGGCAGGCGGAGGCCGGGCTCCGCACACAGAGGACGCATTTAGTGGGCCGAGGCCGCCGGGCTGGCCACGGGACCGCCCGGAGCCGGACGCTGCTGCCGCTGCCGGGGCCGGGGCCGCGGAGGGCCAGGCCTGTCGGAGCGGCCGAGGGGGACCGGAAGACAAGGTGGGGGGCCCGAGGGGGCCCTTAGGGGGTCGGGGGGCCACTGTGTCCGGCCCTGGGGCCCCTCAGCCCTGGGACCGAGGTGTCCCTCCTCCCATCGGTGCAGAGGGCAGAGGCGGGCAGTGCCCAGTGCCGTGGGGGGGGCGGGGGGCGAGGCCTGCTTCTTCCTCGCGGGCTGGAGGAGCGGGGCCCTGACCGTGCTCTGGGCCGGGCCGCCCCCTCCAGGGGGCTCGGGGGCGGGAGGGCAGCAGCGGCTCCGGCTCCGGGGCCACTGTGCTCCCGCCGGCCGGCCGGCTCATTCCCGCCTCTGGAGAGCGGGCGGGTGTGGCCCTCAGAGCCCGGGGGCCGGACGGGGAGAGGGCCCAGCCGCCCAGCCAGCCCTCCAGCCCCCTCTGGACCCCGGTGGCTCCGTCCCTCGGACCGTCCGGGCGGGAGGCGTGGCTGGGGCTGAGGGCGCCCGCTGTGGCCTGCAGCCGGGGGGCCCGCGTGGGGCCTGGCGGGCGAGGGCGGGGTCCAGAGCTCGGGAACGGGCCCTCACGGGGGACCCGAGTCAGACTGGACCGGGGCGGCAGGGCGCACCCGCCTCCCCTCCCCACGGCCACGCACGCGCCTTCGCCTCCCCTGGCGGGAGGGGCGAGCCGGCCCGGGGTCCGCCCGCCCCCAGCCCGGCTCCCCAGCGCCCCCCGCCAGCGCCCTGGCGGCCGGCGGGGCTGACGCCGCTGTCTGGCAGGGGCCAGGCCCAAGAGGACGCAGCGGCTGAGCGCGGAGACCTGGGACCTGCTGCGGCTGCCCCTGGAGCGGGTGAGCGGCCAGGGCGGGCCGGCGGGCCGGCGGGCGGGCGGGCGGGCGGGCGGGCGGGCGGGCGGGCGGGCGGGCGGGCGGGCGGGCGGGCCGGCGGGCGGGCGGGCGGGCCGGCGGGCGGGCGGGCGGGCGGGCGGGCGGGCGGGCGGGCGGGCGGGCGGGCGGGCGGGCGGGCCGGCGGGCGGGCGGGCGGGGGGGGGGGCGGGCCGGCGGCTGGGGACACGCGGGGGCGGAGGAGGTCAGAGGCCAGCGCGTGGCCGCGGGCTAATGGGGCCGCTCGCTGCCTGTCCGCTGAGCTGCACCTCTGTCCATCACCCCTGCCGTCGGGTCCGAGGCCCCCAGGCCCGGGGTGCCACCGCCCACTCCCTCCCTCCATCAGGGCCCTGCCCGCGTGACCCTCACCCCGCAGCCCCTCGGCCCTGCCTGGCCACGTCCCAGCCCCATCAGGGTCTGGGGTGCGGGTGGCCCGCCCACGCCTGGCCTCCCGCCCTCCCCAGGAGCAGAATGGAGACAGCCACCACGCGGGGGACTGGCGGGGGCCGGGCGGGGACCTGCTGCCCCTCCCGGTGAGGAGCAGGAAGTACCAGGAGGGGCCGGACGCTGCTGAGAGGAGGCCCCGGGAGGGCGGCCACTCCCCGCTGGACAGCGCCGAGGTCCGGGTGCAGATGCCACACACGGTAGGCAGCCTCTCGGCCCAGCAGGGGGCTCGGGGCCTCACCGCCCACCAGGACCAGACGGGGGCAGAGGTCACGGCCCTGGCTGCCCGGGACCTGCAGGGGGCTGTCAGCCGCACCCAGCCGGGCCGACCCCGCGGACAGAGCCGCAGTGCCAGCGAGGACAGGGCAGCCCACCTGGGGACGGGATGGCCTACAGCCTGGCAGGTGTCCCACTGTGCCCTGAAGCCCCTCCAGGCTCATGGGAGCAGGTCAGGGTTCAGAGGTCAGCCTGAACCCCTGGTCCAAGCCTCTGGAATCGGTCTAAACACAGTTCCCTCCGAGCTGTCCCGCCGTCCCCGCCTGTGGGTATGGGTGCAGGATTCTGCTTCCCACCCCTCCCCCTCTGCCGCCCCCATCTGGCCCCGGGCTGCTCAGCGGCCAGGGCCTGTGCGCATGGAGCTGAGGAGGGGACCCTGGTCCCCGGTGATTGGCTGTGCTGTTGGGGACCGGGCAGAGGGCCTCAGCCCAGGGGAGGGCGGTGCGGTCCGAGGGCCTGGGAACTGGCCTTGGGACCGGGCATGGGGACAGCGCTGGGCAGGCCCAGGGGGCCCGGGGGAGCCCTGGAGCGGCCCAGCCAGAGGGGACCGGACGGGGAGGACCCCACACCCAGGCCCCGGAGCCACGCGGCCGTGGCACAGGCAGGACCGACAGGGCTGTGAGGGGGTGACGCCCGGCCTTGCCCGTGGCCCCGTCCCCGGGCTCCCCACCCCGTGCTTCCCAGGCGGCAGCACCCCGCTGTCATGTGACCCGGGCTGATCGAGACGGGGGCAGAGCCCGAACCCCACGCCTGAGAGAACAAAGGGGACCCGTGTTCTGGCTCCCGCACGCCTCTCCCACGTCGGCCTCCCACGGGCGGCCCGTTCGGAGGTTTCGCAGAGGCAGCCGGGCCCACGTGCGCCCACCTCCACGCCGAGGCCTCGCTCCGGCCAGAGGTGGGCCCAGGCCCAGGGCCCAGGCCGGCCCGGTCCAGCCAGGCCAGCGTGCCCCCGGCCCCCGTCCGTCAGCCCCGCCACGCTGCTCCCGGCACCCCGGTAGCTACCACCTGGAACCCCTTCTTCTGAGCAGACAGCAGCCGGCACTCGGGCCTGCCCTGTGCAGCTCATTCACAGAAACCCTAGAGGGGAAACTGAGGCAGAGGGCAGGGGTGTCAGCCCAGCACCTGAGGCGTGGCCCTGTGAGAACAGCGGGCTTTGGGGTGCCGGTGTTGTGGGGGGACTCCTATGGCAGTGCTGAGCCCGGCCCCACTGGAGGCCCGGACCCCGATGGCAGGGGGAGCCCCTGCCCGCCAGGCACCTGGCCCAGCTCCCTGACGGGAGGCAGCCTCAGGGGGCAGAACCTGGGCTGTGGGGGACCCCCGCCCCCGGGCTCTGTGCTTGCTGTGGGAGGAACGGGGCAGGGAGGAGGCCCAGGCCCCATCCTGTCCGCAGTCCTGCAGGCGCACAGCCACGGCAGGTGCTTCTGGGTGAGTCCCGCCCGGCTGGCCGCTGTAACAGGACAGGCTCCGAGCCAGCCAGAGGCCAGGCCCCAGGGCCCCAGGGCAGGGGGGGGCGGGGGCTGCTGTGGGGGGCGGGGCCGTGGGGGTGTCCGGCTACACAGCCGGTGCAGAGGGTGACCGAGCCCCAAGGGGGACGGCCCTGGCCCAGCTCCCGGGGCTGCAGCAGCCCTGGCCCCCAAGCGGCTGGGGAAAGGGTGGTGTCTCCGGGCTGCCCAGCGAGGGAAGGACGCGGGGCTGGGGTGGGAGTGGGGTCCCATCTCCCCGGCCCTCCGGGGTGACCCCGGGCCCAGCCAGCAGGCTCAGTGCTGTGCTCAGGGAAATCCATTTCCGAGTGTTTACGGAGCGCCTGTGCGTGTGCGTGAGGGGGAGAGGGGGAGGGAGAGAGAAGAGAGGGAGAGAGGAGAGGGAGAGAGAGGGAGCGAGCTTCAGCTGGTGGGCGGGGACGGGAGGGCCCCCACCAGGTCCTATTTAAGCTCACAGCTCACAGGGCCCCGAGTCTCAGCGGCGAGGTGGCACGGGCACCTGGCGTCCTGCCTGGCTCCACGTGGCCAGCACCTGGTGGACCCAGCGAGCTCCGGGCGCCGTGTGAGTGGGGCCCTGACAGGTGGAGGGGGGCCTTCTGGTCCGGGAGAAGCTGGGCCCCAGCAGAGCTATGGGGCGGGGGGGGCAGGTGGGCGTGCAGCCAGCCCTGGGAACTGGGTGACCCGTCACCCCAGGGCCCCGTGCCCGGTGAGTTAGGGTGCTCCCTGCCCCGCGGCCTCCCCCCTGCCCTCCTCCTGCCCTGGGCTCTGGGCAGCACTGGGCTGTGGCATCACCCCAGGGGCTGGTGGGCAGGCTGGGAGGGGCAGCCAGGCCGGGGGGCGGCTGTGCTCCCCATGAGGGGCTGGCTGAGACCCGAGGGGCTCCGAGACCCGGGGGACGGAGCCCGAGTTTGGGGCAGAGGAGAGGCTGGGGCATGGGACAGCCCTGTCACCTCCCGGTGGGAGCAGGGGGGGCCTGAACAAGGCTGTGGGGCTCCCGGCTGTCCAGACCCTCCCGTGTGCCCTGGTATCAGCCCCCACGTCACACGGGGAGCGTCAGCCCTTCCCAGGTGCCCCAGAGGGTGGGGGCGCCCGGCCCGGCGTGGGCTCTGCTGGAGGCTCAGAGCCACTGGCCAGCGGTGCAGGCCCAAGCCGGCCTGCCTGGCCCCGACCCCGGCCCCGACAGGCTACAGAGGCCTTGGACAAAGCCTCTCCTGAGCGTCAGTCTGGGGGAGGCTGGAGAGGTTGGGGTCACACCTGTCCTGGCTCCCCTCCCCTGGCCCTGTGTGGGTGCTGCTGTGCTCACCCACTCCTGGCTGAGCCGGGAGCAGAGCCCACGACCTACAGTGGAGGCGGCCAGTCAGGGCCCCTCATGCCAGCTGTGAGGTTGGGGGACACAGGAGAGCAGGGACCTGTGGGGTTAAGCTATGTACCCTTGGCTCCGGGCCTGCCCAGCGGGGGGGGGGGGGGGGGGGGGGAGGAGGTCCTGCCTGGGTCTCTGACCTGGAGCTGCCACCCCCCGAGCGGGAGGCCAGGCTGGGCTGCTCCGGCTGCTGTGTGACCTGTGTGTGTGTGTGTGGGGGGTGACCTCTGCCTCAGTCTCCCCTGTGAGGTGGTGGTGTCTGCACGCCCAGCTCAGGGTGAGCCGGAGGCCACGGCTGAGAGAGGGCGGTGGGCTGGCAGGGGAGGTGACGGGGTGCTGTTTGGCCAACAGCGTCATTGTCATCCCTCAGGCCCAGGCCAGGCCGGGGCGGGAGGCTGGGGGGTTGGCCTGCTCTGGCTCTGCCCTTTGGGGTGGCCCCACAGACCCCACCTTCCAGCCACCCTCCTGTGGATGTGTAAACCGAGGCCCAAAGTCACCCTGCCAGGAGGGCCTCCCCAGGCCCGGGACCCAGGATCTTGTCCCTTCCCTCCAAGGACCCTCACCCTGCCCTGGCCCCGCCGGGGGGACCTGCCTGGCCCAGCTGGGTCACCCTGGGGTCAGGCTGCACGGACGGCGTCTCCCGGGGCCCAGGTGGTCCAGCTGCAACCCAGGGGTGGGCACGGTCATGGCCGAGGGCGGGCGGGCTGGACGGCGGTGCTGGGGGCAGGGCGGGGCCGCTGGGACCAGCAGAGGCCGAGGGGAGTCCTGCCCTGGCCCAGGCCCGGCAGCCCCCGGGCCGTGTTTGTGGGGGTGCCGACTGCCCCCCTTCCCGCCCCCAGAGCCTCCCGCGGGTCCCGTCCGCGGACGAGGAGTGCTTCTTCGACCTGCTGAGCAAGTTCCAGAGCAGCCGCATGGAGGACCAGCGCTGCCCGCTGGAGGAGGGCCAGCCCGGGGCCGCCGAGGCCATGGCCGCAACCGCCCTGGAGGAGCGGACGGGTGAGCCCGGCTCCCTGACCTTGAAGGTGCCGAGCCCCCGGCTCCAGGGCAGGCGCGGGCGCGGGCGGTGCAGCCAGCTGCAAAGTGCCCCCTGTCATTCCCGCCCCCGCCGCCCAGAGCTGCCTCCCTCCGGGCCGCGTCATCCCGCCCCCCGCCCGCCCGCCCTCCAGGCTGGTGCCAGGAGCGCGTCTGGGGGCGGGGCCGGGGATGCTCCCCTCCTGTCGCTCCCTGGAGGCAGGGGTGGGCCCCCTCGGGGTGCTGTGGGCGGGGCCGGGCTGGCACCTCGAGCGCCGCCCGCCCTCCTCCGGGCTGACCCCCGCCCGGACCCTGTCCCCCAGCCCCGCCGCCGCTCACAGCCTCCCCGCAGACGGAGGAGCTCTTCGACCTCATCGCCAGCTCGCAGAGCCGCCGGCTGGACGACCAGCGGGCCAGCCTGGGCCGCCTCCCCGGGCTGCGCGTCACCCACAACAACCTGGGCCACCTGCGGGGCGACCGGGACCCCCCAGCGCCCGGCGACGAGTTCTTCAACATGCTCATCAAGTGCCAGGTGGGCGTGCGGGCTGCCCGGCCCCGGCTCTGCCCTCCTCTCAGGCCGGTCTGGGGGAGCCAGAGGGGGGGGTGTCGTGACAGGGCGGCTCAGCAGGTGTCACCCAGCGGCCACAGGTGGTCACATGCCCTGAGGCCACGCTGGACGTCCTCAGGTCGGCTGTGCATACAGAGCTGGGAGTCCCCAGGCCCCCAAGGCAGTGGCTTCGGGGACCCCTCAGCCTTCCACTCTGGACAGAGAAAAGCCAGACGGCCCCCGGAGCCCCCCGCACGGGGCCCAGGGCCAGGAGAGCCGGGCGGACAGGCGGTGGGAGTGGGGCGGGGCGGGCAGAGCGGGCAGAGTGCAGACGTGACGCTCGTTCCACAGACAGGAAAGCACGGGCCTCGGCGAGCCCGGGGAGCCCCCCGCGCCCCCCGTCCACATGCACACAGGCTCCTGGCCCTTCTGCTCCAGACCCTGCGGAGAAGCCCACGCGCCCGCTCGGCCCCCGCCTCCAGCTCGGCCAGAGGCCCCTGAGCAGCTCCCACCTCGGCCTCCCGCCCCGTCCCAGGGGCTCCTGCCACACACTCGGTGCTCGGGGGCCCCGGGCAGCTCCTCTCCCACCTGGCTCACCCCCCCCTCCCAGCGCTGTCCCCCAGGGGCCGCCGGCCCGGCCTGGCCGCAGCCCTCGCCCGGGGCTGTCCACGGGCCTCGCCGGCCTGGAGGGCGAGGCCTGACCGTGTGTCGCTCTGCCCAGTCCTCCAGAATCGACGACCAGCGCTGCCCGCCGCCCGACGGGCTGCCCCGCGGGCCCACCATGCCCGACGAGGACTTCTTCAGCCTCATCCAGAGGGTGCAGGCCAAGCGCATGGACGAGCAGCGGGTGGACCTCGCCGGGAGCCCGGAGCAGGAGGCGGGCGGGCCCCCCGAGCCTCGGCAGCAGTGCCAGCCCGGCACCAGCTAAGGCCTCGAACCCACAGCCAGCGCCCCCCTCCCGGATGCCTGGGGAGCGGCTCTGTCGTCCAGGCTGCCTGCAGCCTCTGAGAAGCTGATCCTCCCAGGCCGTGGCTGGAGCAGGCTGGGCGCCCGAACTTCCCACTGAGCCGGACTGGGCACCCCCCACCCCAGGGTCCCTCCCCGGGGCGGCAGGCTCGGCCTGTATCGGGGAGGCCTTCTCTGTCCTGGGCCCATCCCCCGCGGTACACGGCTCCCCACAGGCCTGCCCGGCCAGCCCCTCCTCGGCCCTGCCCCTGCCCCGGACCTGCGGCATGTCAGCCCCAGACCAGTGCTGTCCAGGCCCGGGCCTCTCCCTGCCCACCGCTGTCCTGCGGCCAAATGTGAAAACCCTGCTGCCCCCCGCCCAGGTCTGTGCAGCCTCCTCGGGGGCCACCACAACATGGACGTCCATCCGTCCTCCCAGAGCTGGTCCCAGTCCGGCCTCACCCCCAGGAGGGCCCCCGCTGTCCTCCCCTTCCTCCTCCCCAGGCTCCCTGAGCCCCAGCCCCAGGGGCCCCAGCAGGCAGCCCGAGGGGAGGGGGGGTGAGCGTCCAGTTCCTCGGCTCCGCGCTCGGGAGCCCGGCCGGGGCCGGGGATGGGGCCTGGCCCTGCGGGGACCGGGGCCAGCCAGGCCTCCCCCTGCCCATGCCGGACGGGCAATGGCCTGGAGGCTGCCACACGGCCATGGGGCGGCAGCGGGTCAGCAGAGCGGGGAGGCCCGCCCCGCCCTCCCCCCACCAGCTAGGGCTACATCGTCCTGCCTCCTCCCGGTGTGGAGGGGTTCTGCCCCTCCCGGTGCCCAGGTTGGCCCTCACCCACACCCGTTCCTGGGCCCACTTACAGCCCCTCCCCCACCCCCAGCCTGGGGTGGATTCTCTGCCCCAAGACACAGATGGCACCTCCTCTTCCAGGTCCTGCTCCGGAGCCGCCCTGGGCCCTGGGCGGAGGGGAGGGGCGCGGAGGGGTGTGGGGCCGAGGGCGGGCTGGCAGTGCGGTCAGGCGCCAGGGCTCCGGCCTCTGCTCGCCGCCCGGAACTTGAACGTCTGTGCGTATTTATTGCCCTCCGTGTCGGCCACGCTGTCCACGGTCCTTTCCGAGCCAAGGGTACGTTATCCTTCTGTTTTTCCGGAGAAATAAAGTCGGCCAAGCGAATGCTGTTTGTGTGGGTGTTAGGGGGGTGGGGGGTAAGCTAGGCGGCGGCAGACGCCCCAGGCTCCCACATGCCTGCCCACCTGGAGTGCCTGCTCCACCCCCACCCCTACCCTCACCCCTCGGCCTGGCCCTGCCAGGGGCAGCCGCTGTCCTAACTGGACTCACATGCCAGGAAGTGCCTGCCTTTCGGGTCTCAACGGCCTGTGAAGGTGCAGCTGAGAGAGCAGCCTGCGGGCGACGCCCCGCAGACAGGGACCCCCCAAAAGGCACTGTGCCCAGGAGGCCCCTTCTCCTCACTCCCCGTGACCCACGGCTCTGTCCACACCCCACACCGACCTCAGGGCCGGGACCGCCGAGGGGCGAGGGTGGCTCGGCAGGGACCGCAGGCGGGAGCACACAGTGGCATCGCTCCTGAGATGGAGCCGGGCCTTCCCCTCTCAACATTTCATGCTCCGGCACCCTGGGTCCGGGCGCTCCGTGGCAACACCGGCGCCATGTCCCTTCCCGCAGCCGCAGGCAGTCGTGGGCGCTGCCGAGCCCCCTGAATGTCCCGACACACGCCCTCTGGCCTCTCGGAGAGGGCTGGCGGGGGGGGGACTGAATGTCCCGACACACGCCCTCTGGCCTCTCGGAGAGGGCTGGCCGGGGGGGGGGGGGGGGGGGGACTGAGGGGCCGGGGGCAGAAAGCGGAGAAGCCGGGCTGCAAAGGGCCACTGAGAGGAGAGGCCGTGGATCCTGTGGCAGGTCCCACGGGAGGGGCCCCCAGGCCACGGGCCACACGGGAAGGTTGCGGGTGGCAGAGGCAGGGAAGAGGACATGCACAGGCTGGCAGGCCCCGGACTGGCTGGCACCAACACCCAGTTGGGGGTGCCCTGGGCGTCTAGTGCCTCCCCGGTGCACGCAGACATCTGTCACCTCTCTGGGGGTGAGGGGGATGGGGGACAGTCCCTCCAGCGTCAGCAGGGCTTATAGGTCAAAGCATCAGAAAATAAAAATCGACACGGTCAACACACACATCTAAGCCACAAGCCCAGCAGTGAAGGGAGGGTCCTGGGAAGCCCTGCCAGGTCCAGCCAGCTCCCCAGGCCTCCCCGAATCCTGCCCCAGGGCCCGGCCCCGCTCCTGCCCCAGGGCAGCCAGGCCCCGCGTGGTCGGCGCTCCGTAGAGGGCAGGCGGGGGCGCTGAGGACACGTCCCTGTGGCTGGCAGGGAGGCGCTGGCGGGAATAATGAGGGGGGTGTGCCAGGGAGAGGACAGGGGGTAATCGAGGCAAAGCAGGAGCTGCCGGCGCCGGAGAACAAAGCCGAGGCTCGGGGGCCGCACGCTCGGGGCTCAGATCCTGCCGAGATCTGACGGCTGTGATTCATGCTGAAGGTCACACAGCCCAGAACACTCGGGGAAGTAAACACACTTTCATAAACACAGGAACATCCTGGGGAGGCCGTCAAACACGGCTGCGAGACAAACCGCACGCCCCAGGGGGCGGGGGAGAACGGACCATGAGGGGCACCCCCGCCTCCTCCCCTTCATGGCAGCCCAGCCCCCCGGCAGCTGCGGTGAGCAGCCTGTGTCCAGGGGGTGGCAGGTGGCAGGGAGGGATCTGGGGGCCTCCCTGCATCTGGCCCTGAGTGCTGATCCTGCCTCAGGAAGGACAGTGGTTCACGGCCGTCCCTCCCAGGCCTCTCCCCAGAAACACCGGTCCCGGCTGAGCCCCCCTGTGCCTGCACCCCGTCTGCTCTTCCCACCCTCCCTGACGGGGACACAGCCTCCTCTGCAGAGGGGCAGGCAGAGGTTCCTCAGGGCAAAGGGACCCACCCCCCAACCCCCCGCCAAGGCCACACTGCCAGGCAGGAGGCCTCAGACTCCACGTCCGGCCCCGAGAGGACATGGCCAGCTCCGGTGAGCGGGCGCCGGTGGTGGCCGGGGTTGCTGGGAGTTCCTGACTCAGCACCAGGGACGGCAGCGGAACCCAGGATGCCTGTTTATTGCCGGGGCAGCCCTCCCCGGGGCGGCGGGCGGGGTCAGCGGGGTTCTGTCTTGCCAGGGGGGGTGGGATCCTCGTCCGCACCCCCTTCGGTCGCAGTGGTAGATTCGGGGGCCCCCGCAGCCTCTAGCACCAGCTCCAGAGCCCCATCACCGGCCACTCGGCGCACCTTCTCCCCTCTGGCCGCCAGGATCTCTTCAACGTTCCTGTGAGAGAGGGGGCGCCATGACACCCCGGCCCTCACCGGCCCGGCACGCGGCCCTCGAGGGCACCGAGGCCAAGCGTGAGCCGGAACATGGGTCCCTGCACTGGGTAGCATCCGGGCCACTGCACGCTGCCCTCGGGGGCCTGCTTCACGGCCCCAGGGGGGATGAGCGCCCATTCCCAGGGAGAATGCGACTCGGACGCCAATCTGAACTGCGAGGGCCACTGGCTCGAAGCTCCCAACCGCGGCCGCCCCTGCTCTCCGAGCGCAGACAACTGCAGGCCCAGGCCTCGTCCACACGCTGCACACGCACCCGCCGGCGTGGAGGGAGGACGGCTCCCTGCCCCTCGCAGGCCCTCGAGAATCTTCGTAGGGGAAGGAAGGAGCCATGAAATGCAAGGAGCCCAGGACACGCCCCTATAAAATAGCCCCGCCCTGCCTGGCCCTCCTGTCCGCCAGGCCTGTGGCCCTGACAAGTGGTCCTGGGCTTATTTGTTCAGTTATTGGTATTTCGCTGCGCCTCCGGGCGGATAAGTGAGAGAAGAGGGCTTGTGAGCCTCACTAGGGTGAGGGTGCCCCAGGGAGGCGGGGTGGGGCTCTGACCCGCACTCTGTCCCCACCCCTGCCCAGGTGGCCTCCTCACCTCTTCCCATCCAGGTCGGAGAACCAGCCCAGGTTGTCCGCGATGATGTGGTGGTTCTGGCAGCCAGGGCAGGTCACAATGACCACTCCCTGGTGATAAGCCAGCTTGGAGATCCGCTTGGAGGACCGGGTCCCACACACCTGGTGGAGCATGGAGACACGGCAGGTGAGGCCATGGGCCCGCCCTTGGGGATAGCTCCACCCCTCCATGCGGCCCCTGCCCTCCCAGAGGACACGCCCCCGAAGGGATAGCACCACCCCTCTCTCAGAAGGCCCGCCCCTCCCAGGACACGCCCCTGGTGGTAGCTCCACCCCTCTCCCAGAAAGCCCTCCCCTAGGACACGCCCCCTAAGGCATAGCTCCACCCCTCTCCCAGAAGGCCCGCCCCTCCTAGCTCACGCCCCTGATGGTAGCTCCCTCCCTCCCAGGACACGCCCCCTAAGGCATAGCTCCACCCCTCTCCCGGAAGGCCCCGCCCTCCAAGAACATGCCCCTATGGAATAGCCCCACCCCTGTCCCAGAAGGCCCCTCCCCTCCGAGGACACGCCCCTATGAAATAGCTCCACCCCTCTCCCGGAAGGCCCCGCCCCCGGGGACAGCGCCATTTCCGCATGGCCCGCCTCCCCCAAGAGCACGCCCCCTCCAGGCGGTCGCCCCGCGCCCCGCGCCCACCTTGCAGGTGTAGACGAGCTGGTAGTGCGCCGCCCGGGGCGCCTGCTCGGAGCTCCAGCGCCGCGGGCCGCAGAGCCAGGGCCGGCCTCCCCCCGCGGCCTCCAGGCGGGCCCCGCGCCCGCACAGCCGCCTCACGCCGGGCCCCCGGGGCCGCGCGCGGCTCAGCAGCGACCACACGCGGCCCAGCGCCGCCCGCCACATCCCTCCCGCCTACCCGCGCCGCCGCGCTCCCGCCATCTTGGCGGCGGCGGAAGGCCCTCCTGGCGCCGGGCGCGGCTGCCCCCTGGCGGCCGGCGGGGCGGGGCGGGCCCTCTGCTCCCTGCGGCGGCGGCGGCTTAGGAGCTGCGCTGCTTTTCTCTTTTAAAAACCATTTTTATTGATGTCCGGAGGAGGGCCGAGGAGAGGCGGAAACACCAGGGATGGGAGCGCCCCGGGTGGCGCCTCCCGCACTGGGATCGGCCCGGGACGTGGCCGGTGCTCCGGACCCGGGTCCGCCGGCCGCTCGGCGCCGCTAGGAGCCCTCGGTGTCCGTGTTGTCGCTGCCCGTCGTGTTCTCCCAGTCCACCTCCCCCTGCCGCGGGCCCGGCTGCATCTTGCGGAGCGCGCGCTTCCTGCGGGAGCGAGGCCGGTGTGGGGTCCGAGGCCGGCCGCCCGCGCCCGCCGCCCGCCCCCTCCAGCCCGGGCCCCGCCCCCCGGCCCCCGCCCCCGCCCGCCGCCCGCCCCCTCCAGCCCGGGCCCCCGCCCCGCGCCCCGCGCCCCGCGCCCCGCCCGCCCCCGGGCCCCCGCCCCGCCCGCCCCCGGCCCGCGCCCCCCGCCCGCCCCCTCCAGCCCGGGCCCCCGCCCCGCCCGCCGCCCGCCCCCTCCAGCCCGGGCCCCCGCCCCGCGCCCCGCGCCCCGCGCCCCCGCCCGCACCGGCGGTAGTTCTCGAAGCTCTCCTTGAGGCGCCGCCGCTCCTTCTCGGGGGGCTCCCCGCCGCCCAGCCCCGCGTCCTGCAGCAACGGGCTCGGCTGAGCTTGGGGGCCGGGGGGCGGCACCAGCTCCGGGCGGGGAGCGGGGTGGGGGCCCCTCTTGGAGGACAAGCCAGACCGGGCGCCCCCGCGGGCGGGGCTCCGGGCCGGATGCCTCCGGGCGGGGCGGGGGCTCCCGGGCAGCGGTTCCGTTAAGGCCGTTAAGGCCGAGTGGCCGCACAGAAGACAGCCCCCCACCCCCGCCGGGGCCCACCGCTTTGTGCAAGGAGGGGCTCGGCTTCAGGTTCCAAACGCTGCACCCAAGAGCCATGGGCAGAGACCCTGTGCCCCCTCCCTCCCAGCCCAGGCCACCCCGGCAGCCTTACGTTGGGGGTCAGCAAGGGCCGCTGCCTCGGCAGAGCCTCCAAGGACTGCTCCGGGCTCTCGCCGTCAGCCTGGCCGCCTGCAAGGAGCCGGTGCCTGTGGTGCCGCCCTGCCAGGACCCAGCGTGTCCGGCCGGCGGCACCCCTCCTCGCCCTGGTGCTGCCCGCCCAGCCTGCTCTGTCTGCTGCGGACCCCCCCCAAGGAGCCCAATGTACAGACGCCCCGGGCGCTCCCACCTCCACCTCCGCTCCCCCTGCCAGCACGGCCACCCCTCCTCGGGGCCAGAGGGTTCCTACTGCTGGGCCCGTCCCCGTGGGCCAGGGCCTGGGTGGCCCAGGGCTCGGTGCCCTGAGGGGCTGGCTCCCCTAAACTGGCCGTGCGGGGGAGCTCTGGGTTCGAGTGGCAGGGACACCAGTGCGAGCCCAGGTCCCTGCCTGGAGCTGACCCTCCCCTTGAGCCTCTAACCCTGAGCCCCCCTCCCCCCAGGAGCCGCCTCCCCGGGCCAGGGCCCCCTGTGGGGCTCCGAGCCCCAGCTCAGACCAGCCCCCCCACTTCTCTATTCGGTGCCCCTTCTTCCGCTTTTGCCCCTCTGGAAGCGGGGCAGGCCTGATGCGGAGGAAGTGTTGCCTGGCTTCCCACACCAGCCTCTGCGGGGGCCCCAACACCCCGACCCCCGCCCTGGCCCAGTGCCGGACCCCACCTTCAGAGCCAGCCCTGCCCGTTACCCGAAGCCCCAGCTCCCCACCACCCCACAGCCCCTGTCCCCGCTTCCAGCGCGGCACACCTGGGTGCCAGCCGGCTGCTGCCCCGCTGCTCCCCGCTCAGTCCGGGGCTGGAACTGGAGCTGGACACAGCCGGCAGGCCGGCCCCGGGTTCAAGTGGGGCTCTCGTTGGCTCCTGGGGGACTCCAGGGGTCACTTCTCCCTCCCAGTGCCCCCAGGTGTGAAGTGCACAGGACAGGCGGGAGAGCACCCCAGGCGCCAGCCACGTGGGGGGCGTGGCGGAGGGTCAGGGCTGGCACCAGCTCGCCCTCCTCACCTCTGTCCGAGAGCCGGCCGTCCTCCTCCAGGTCCCGGGGGATCGAGAGCTTCCGGGGAGAGACGGGCGGCCGGTCAGGACAGGGCCCCGCGGCCCACCTCCCCGCCCGCTGCTCCCCTCCCTGCCCCCACCCCCGCACAAGCCCCCGGGGGCTCCGCGGCCCAGCCGGCCAGGGCACGGGGCGCTGCCCGGTCCGTCCTGCCGAGCACGCAGCGGCCCCGCGGGCACCAGCTGCCCGTCCTCTGCCCGGCGGCGTGTCGGGGGAGAGGGGCTGGCCCAGCTCCCGGAGCGGCTGGCAGGCGGCGAGCTCCTGGGACCGCCCAGGGCCGCACACGGGTGCGGGCTGAGGCGGGAGCCGCCGGGGCACACTCACCTCCTGAGAGTTCCTGGGTGAGCTGTCCTCCAGGTCGGAGCTCTGCGGTCACAGGAGGGGCGGTCAGCAGCCCGCGGGGAAGCTGAGCCGTCTGGGGGATGGGCGGGGGCGGGTGGGGGTGGGAGCGGGGAGGGGTCCCAGGCCAGTTCTCCAGGGAGTCCCCTCTGCCCTCCCCGCACCCAGAGCCACCGGCCAGGGGGTTGAGGAGGGCCCGGGACCTGCCAGGCCACCAGCGGGCAGTGGCCGGGCCAGACCAGCACTGAGGCTCTCCAGCGGTGCTCCCTCTGGGCTCTGGGGTCCCTGGGGACATGCCTGCACCAGGGCCCCCCCCCCCAGGGCTCCCCTAGCGCCCCCCACGCCCCCATGCCCAGGAGGCGCACCAGGACCAGCATCTCCAGCTGCTGCCGCTTGAGCCGGCCCTCGGCCGCCAGCAGCTGGCCCTCGCGCTGGAACAGCTGCAGTTGTAGCTCGTCCGCCTTCTCGCCCAGCTCCCGGGCCTGCTTGCGCAGCGCGTCCTTGTCCTGCAGGCTGCGGGCATACTGCGTGTGCAGCTGCTCCCGGGACGCGATGGCCTGCGGGGAGACCCTGGTGGGCACCGGGCGGCCGCCCGCCCGGCGGCCTCTGCCCGCCCAGGAGCGCCGTGTCCATGGAGGCTCCTGGCGGGAGGCGAGGGCAGTTCCGAGAAGCAAGGACAGGGAGGTCTCCGCCCAGCCCGCCGGCCGGCGCCCTGGGACAGGAGCACTCCGCCCCCCATGGGCTCAGGCATCTGCTGTGGTTCACATCAAACCACCATGGTGCAGCCCTAGCCGGTGTGGCTCAGTGGATAGAGTGTTGGCCGAAGGGTCCTGGGTTCGATTCCCAGCCAGGGCACAGGCCTGGGTTGTGGGCTCGATCCCCTGTGCGGGGCGTGCAGGAGGCAACCGATCCATGATTCTCTCTCATCATGGATGTTTCTGTCTGTCTCTCCCTCTCTCCCTCCCTCTCTGAAACCAATAAAATCTATTTAACCACAGTGATTGTGAACAGCCGAGGAACCTTCTTTAAAATGAGCCCGTCACACGGTGCCACGCCCACCCCCACGGAGCCGAGCGGACAAATGCCCACAGCCAGACCACGTCCAGCTCAGCCCACGGCCCACAGCCACCGAGGGCAGTGCTGTCTGGGGGACCGCCCCGGCACAGGGCGGCAGCCAACCCAGGTTAAAAGTTATTTGCAGAACAAGACAGATGCTTCTGATTTTGCAAAATGAAACGAAGCTGTATGACATACAGTGTATGTAGTGGACAAAGCCTGGGAAGGCCGGTGGGAGGTGGGTTTCCTGCAGCCGGCGGGCGGAGGCGGCCGGTGGTACTAACTTCACGCCCGTTCACATGGCTCCTGTCCTTTTGCAGCCACGTGGAGCCTGGCTGCTGTGGCTCAGTGGGTTGAGCATCGTCCCAGGTTCGATTCCCAGTCGGGGCACAAGCCCGGGTTCCGGGCTCGCTGCCCAGGAGGCGGCGTGCAGGAGGCAGCTGATCCATGTGTCTCTCTCGTCTCTCATCAATGTTTTTCTCTCCCTCTACCTCTCCCTTCCTCTCTGAAATCAATAAAAATATTTTTTTTAAAAAAGCAAAAAGGAATAAATAAAAACCACTCGGATAACGACCTCCCACCCCCTCGAGCAGCCCCTGAGATGGGAGAACAGCCCTCGGCGCCCGCCCTCCGCGGCCCCTACCTGGTCCCGCTCGATGGCCACCTCCTCCAGCTGCTGCAGGATGGCCTCGATGCGGTCCTTGTACATCTTGGAGTCCTTCCGCAGGGCCTGGCACTGCAGCTCGAACACCTCCTTCTCCTCCATGCACTGCCGGGGAGCGGGCCAGTGGTGGGGTGAGGAGCGGGCCCTGTGCCTCCAGGAGGGGGCCCGGGACGTGGGGCTGAGAGGGAGGGCCCGGGCAGACCTGCCGCCCACCCCCTGGCGGCCCCGGCCGCGCCCTGCCCCGCGAGTACCCGGGCACGCAGCGCCTCGGCCTGGCGCAGGTCCTTGCGCAGGGCGAAGAGGGCGCTGGCCTGCTCCTGGTGCTCCCGCAGCGCCTGCCGCCAGTCCTCCTCCAGCACCTGGATGTAGGGGCTGCCCTTGTCCGGCCTCCCCTCCTGCGGGCGGCCCAGGGCGCCGGGCGGCAGGGCGGCGGCCGGGCGGGGGCAGGCGCCGGCCTCCAGCTCCTGCACCCGCGCCTGCAGCAGTGCCTTCTCCTGCTGCAGCTCCCACAGCAGCTCCTGGCTGGGCCGCTGCTCCATGGCGTGCCGCAGCTTCAGTGTGTGCTTGCGCTCCACCTTGCAGTCGTCCTCCGCCTTCATCAGGCTGTGCTTGAGCCGGTCCACCTGCCCGGCCGCAGCGTCAGCCCCCCGCCTCCCCTGGACGGGCCGTCACCGTGCCCGCCCTATCTCTCCCCACCCCTGCCCCCACCGCCACCTCCGTCCTCCGTGGACAGGCCGCCACCGTGCTCGCCCCGCCCGCCGCCCTCCCTGGACAGGCCGCCACCGTGCCCGCCCCGCCCGCCCGGCCGGCCGCGCACCTCCAGCTGCAGGTCGCGGCTGCGCATGAGCGCGTTGCCCTTCTCCTCGCTCTGGCGCGCCAGCCGCATGGCCAGGTCGTAGTTCTCGTCCTTGCAGCGCTTGAGCTCGCGCCCGCAGGCCTCGCACTCCTCCTTGAGCCGCTGCACGCGCTCCTGGTGCTTGCGCAGCAGGCTGTCCTTGATGCGCAGCTCCTTGATGAAGTCATCCTTGGAGCTCAGCAGGGCCGTCAGGTCCTGCACCTTCTTCTGCAGCTTCGTCACCTCGCTCATCAGCAGCTGCGTCAGGCCCGACTCCCCGGACGCGTCTGCAGGCCGGCGGGGGTCAGCGCTCCGGCCGCAGCCTGTCCCCCGCCCCCGGCCCCCCGGCCCCCGACCGGCCCCCTCCGCCCGACTCCCCGCCCGGCCCCCTGCCAGGCCCCCTCGCCTGTCCCCTCTGCCCGGCCCCTGCCCGGCCCCCTGCCCGGCCCCCTCGCCTGTCCCCCCCCCCGGCCCCCCGGCCCCCGACTGGCCCACCGCCCGGCCCCCTTGCCTGTCCCCCCCGCCCGGCCCCCGCCCGGCCCCCTCGCCTGTCCCCCCCGCCCGGCCCCCGCCCGGACCCCGCGCCTGTCCCCCCCGCCCGGCCCCCTCGCCTGGCCCCCCCGCCTGGCCCCCCCCCCCGGCCCCCCGCCCGGCCCCCTCGCCTGTCCCCCCCGCCCGGCCCCCGCCCGGCCCCCGCCCGGCCCCCGACCGGCCCCCTCCGCCCGACTCCCCGCCCGGCCCACCGCCCGGCCCCCTCGCCTGTCCCCACCGCCCGGCTCCCCCGCCTGTCCCCCCGCCCGGCCCCGCCCGGCCCCCGCGCCTGTCCCCCCCGCCCGACCCCCGCCCGGCCCCCGCCCGGCCCCCTCGCCTGTCCCCCCCGCCCGGCCCCCGCCCGGCCCCCGCCCGGCCCCCTCGCCTGTCCCCCCCGCCCGGCCCCCGCCCGGCCCCCGCCCGGCCCCCGCGCTCACCGATGATCATGGAGAAGACGCGGGCCGGCTCCTTGCCCGTGACCTTCCGGTAGAGCTGCGGGTAGTACAGCTCCAGGCTCTCCAGGAAGGCCACGTAGCCCTTGTGGCCGGTGCGCTGCAGGAGGTCCAGGAGCACGCCTGCAGCCACACAGGGAGCGCCTGTCGGCAGCCACACAGCGGCTGGCGGCGCCACTGCCCGCCCACAGGGGCCACGCGCGGGAAAGGGACAGGGTGGAGGCCGGGACTCCCCCGCCCACGTGGCCACGGCGCCCTCCCGGGGCCCTCCGGTGGGCGGCGGGCGGCGGGCGCGGGCACTGACCCGCTCTGCGCTTGCGGGTGACCAGGCTGGGGTCGCTGAGCACCTGCTCCTCGTCATCGGGGCTCAGCACCTTGCACTGCCGCAGGTACGGCGTGATGCGCGCGGGGTCGATGACCGCGATGAGCTTCACGCGGAAGCCCTCCAGGGCGCTCCAGCACTCGTCCTCGTTCTCGTAGTCCGACATGGCGGGGGCTGGGGCCCGGGCGCTGGGAGCGACACCGGGCGCTGAGCCGGCCGTCCCCGCGGGACCCAGGCCGCGCCCGGAGCCGGCCCGAGCCCGGCAGAGGCGGCCAGGGGCTCCCTGGCCCCGGCTGGCTAGGGAGCGGGCGGCCTCACCCATCGTGGCGACCACAGAGGGCGTGCCTGCGGCACGGCGACCGGCTGTCAGTGCTCTGTGGGCGCCCAAGCTGTGCCCGGGCCCTGTCCCCGCCTGCTGGCCCCCTGGCCTCTCCCGGGGCCCCTCTACGTGGGGGGGGGGGAGGTGCCGTCAGAGGGGGAGTCTAAGGAACACGGGCTCCCGTCCCTGCCCTGCACCTGGGCACCCCGTGCCACGGAGCCAGACAGCTGCCTCTGCCATGGAGCCGAGCGGCACAGGAGCTGCTTGTGCTGGTGCCGCCCAGGCAGGTGTGGGGAGGCAGGTGCGGGCAGGGAGGCAGCCCGGCGGGGCCCAGGCTGGAGCCAGAGCGTGTGGGCCAGGGACCCTCCCACCTTCCCGGCCCCACAACTTCCTCATTCGCCCACTCAGCACCGCACATCCCAGTCCCATCCCCTCCTTTCCTTCCGGGCCAACCCGACCGGCTGGTGATGCAACTGCCACCCGGCGGCTGCCCGGGCTGGCGGCTCCGGTCAGGCTCGGCAACCCTGCCGCTTGGGAGGGTGGCCGGACGCCCCAGGGGAGCCAGGGCAGCCCGAAAGGTGGCTCTGGTGCCCGCCCCAGGCCTCTCCTGCCTCCTGGGCGCCTGCTCAGGCCTCTCAGGGCTGCCACCTCGGCTCTCGGACATGGGACCTCAGCCGGGACAGGCCCAGGCGGGGGCAGCCGTGCGGTTGACCGCTGGCCAGTGGGGACAGAGGCCGGGACCCAGCCCGTGACAGAGCCGTGGGCCCACGTGGGAAAGGCCACGCCATCTGGGAGCCCGCCCGCACCTGGAGGCCTGGCGGTGGAGCCTGGAGGCGGCGGCCTGGGCAGTGGTGGCGTTCCTGCCGCCTGCTGGGCCTGGGGGTGTGTCCCAGCCTGGCAACAGCCGGCATCGGGCCCCGGCATCGGGCATGGGGCACGGAGGGGAACACAGCGCCACGCGGCAGCCCCGCCCCGCCCTGCCGCTGCTGCTGGTTCCGAGATGCCCTACAGGGCCAGGCGGGGAGGGTCCCGGGCCTCGGGGACCTGTTCCTGCAGCGTCCAGAGCAGAGTCTGGTGCCCTCCCAGCGCCTTCAGAAGGGGGACCTACCTCAGGGTCCTGGAGGGGCGCCTGCCAGCCGGTGCCCTCAGCCAGCGCCGTGGATTTGATGGGGGACAGGAGGTGCTGCAGGCAGGCAGCCCGGCCGTCCGGGAGGGAGAGGGCCCGGAGGGAGGGAGCCTGAACTTCCTGAAGGGGACAGCCCCAGGTGGCTGCCTTCTGATTGGCCCGGCCGGGAGGCCTGGGAGGCCGGTCCAGGGAAGTGGAAGTGGTCAGGGCTCTAGGAGAGCTGCTGGGGCCCGGCCCCCCAGGAGCCACACAGGCTGCTGGGGGCTTCCGGGCAGGGGTGCTCTGTGCCCAGCCGTCCACCGTCAGCAGCTTCGACGTCCAGCAGCCAGGGGCCTGAGGGACCGGCCCGACTCTGGGCCCCCCCACGGCCAGCCCGGCACACACATCCGTCACAGGGATGCAGCGTGGTGTCTGAGGGCAGGGCTGGGGCAGCTGCAGGCATGGGCCCAGCCACGCCCCCCCACGTGGCCACCAGCCAGCACCGCACCAGCACCCCTCCCCCCTCCTGAGCGCCCCCTTTCCACCTGGAACCATGACACCTCCCCATGGGCGTGGGAACCCCAGGCTGCTGCCTGGGGAGGTGACAGCTACAGGACCAGCAGGATGAGCAGGACGGGCCCTGCCCTGCTCCGGCCCCGCCCCCAGGTGCAGCCTCCCCTGCCGCTCGCTCCCTTCCGGGGGCAGGGGGGCCCATCCTCAGCCCTGACTAGTCTGCTCAGCCATGGCGGTCCGGCTGTGGGCTCACCTCGGGGGCCCTGGCACAGCTGGGGGCTGCCCAGTCTGAGTACAGTGGCAGGGTCCACCCAGGGGACGGGGCCCGCCGTTACGCTTGGGGGAGCTGACCTGGGGCTCACACCCAGGGGTACGGCTGGCATCCCGCAGGCGGCCAGCCTGGAGGTCCCCACCTTGTCTCCCCACTTTGTAGAGTGAGGCTGTGCGGGGGCGTTAGATAATAGGTACATGGGGACTGAGCTACGAACGGGAGCGGAAAATACCCAGCAACCTCTGCGTACTTGGAAAATGTGTTTTTTAAAAATATATTTGTATGGATTTCCGAGAGGGAGGGAGCGATAGGAACATCAACGATGAGAGAGAATCGCTGATCACTGCCTCCTGCACGGCCCACAGGGATGGAGCTGGCCACCACCGAGCCCGCCGGCCAGGCTGGAGTGGAATCAACTCGAGAAGCCGTGGGCCCAGGGGGTCGGAGACCGGGAACCAGTGGAGTGCAAGCAGCGCCGTCCACGCGCCCGAGTGGCGTGGCCCTGGCAGGGGTGACGCGTGACGTGTGGCAGGAGCAGGTGCCGGGGCCAGGACACGGGCCAGGAAGTGGTGGCAGCAGGCACGGCGCCCACAGGTTGGAGCCGCACCACCAGCTCAGGTGCAGGCGGCCCCTGGACAGGCGGGGCCGGAGCCATGAACCGAACCGTCCTGCAGGGAACGCCGCACGGAGGAAGGAGGCCCATGGGCCGCTGGGCCGGCGTGTGGTCTGGACGGCAGGGGAAGTGGGTGCCCTGGTCCCTGAGGTGGCACCGAGGGCTGCCCGCCTCTGCTTCCCTGTTCCCGCCCACAGAGGCCCGGGCAGGCTCTGCCGCCCAGGGCCCAGCCTGCTGCTCCCAGCAGGTGCAGGAGGCCCAGCCCGCCACTCACCGCCCCGTATCTGACCCAGGAGCCTCTGGCTGCTTTTTAATGAAAAAATAGAACCTTTATTAACTCCTTCAACATTCTGTTTGCACATGGGAGCGGCCGAGCCCCTGCCGCCAGCGGTTACTCCTGGCAGCGCCTCCCAGGGCCCAGCCACCGTCTCCTTCCGCCGGGGGGCTTGTGGGCCCAGCCCTGGGGGTGTGGCCGTGGGCATGGGGCGGAGCAGTCCTGGAACACAAGGACGCTGTGGTGGGGGCGCCCGGAGGCACCGCGCCTGGCAAGGGAAGGGCGGGGTCCATGGGGGGAGGGGGGAGGAGGCTCAATGGCTGGCTCCTCCGAGGTGCTCGCTCCCCGGAGCCTGGGCCCCTGCCCAGGAGCTGCTCCTGCCTGTGACGAGGCCCCTGGGGCTGGTCTGGACGCGGGGACCCAGCCACAGAAGCCGCAGCCTGCCCTCGGCTCACATTCACAGGGAAGAGGTGGGGAAACCACGGCCACAGCTGGGGAGCGAGTGCCTCAGGACAGACGGACACGGGCAGACGGCTCCTAGGAGAGCGGTCAGAGAGGGAGTCTCTGAGGAGCTGCACTGAGCAGACGGGGGAGGTTGCAGGAAGGAGCGCCTACACTTGGGCTGTGGCAGCTGGGCCCCTGCAGCCCCCGGACCCCTGCCCCACACACCCGCCTGCTGAGAGCTCGAGGCAGGCCCCGCTAGGCCACATGCGGCCATGGCGCCCGGACTCACCGCTCACAGCAGCCGCTTCCTCTTCCGGGCGTGCCGGCCACGCCGGGTCCGGAGCACATCCAAGTCATCGAGATCGTCCGGGCCGGAGGGGGCAGCGCCCTGGCCAGGCTCTGGGGCTCCCTGAGGCAAGGGGACAGCAGTGCCCGTCAGCCAGGACAGACGAAACGGGCAGCAGGAGCAGCGAGGGGTGGGCCGAGGGCGCTGTGGACACCCCACCCAATGGGGCGGGGGCTCTTCCCTTAACATCTGGGTCCAGCCAGGTGTCCAGGGCTCATCAGCCCAGATCAGCCCTGGGACCCCTAGGCAAGGCCCTGGGAGGGAGGTGCAGTCCCAGCAGCCCAGGCTGGAGGGAGCCCGGGGAGGGGAAGCCCGGCAGCCACAGGCACCCAGGGAGGCTGCGGGCCGAGGGCTCCTGGGTCAGAGGCTCCTTCCTCCCCACAGCCAGCGGCCCAAGGGGGGTGCCTCTGCACAGTCCGCACGCAGCCATGCCCCCTCCACACCAGCCTCCCCCGCCCACCACCCCTGGGCAGCCACTCGGGTGGGCGGGGCAGTGTGGGGCACAGGGCTGTGCCCGAAACCACCCACCTGTGCCGGGGTCGTGGCTGTGGGCCCTGCCTGGGCACTGCCGCTCGCCTGGCCCGGCTGCCCGCCGCCATCAGAGCGCGCCAGCTCCTCCAGGTCCTCGTCCTCGCTCCCGGAGGCGGGCCTCGTGGCGGACAAGGTGGTGCGGACGCCGGGAGGGGGCAGGGTGGCCAGCAGCGCGGGCAGGGTGAAGGCGGCCAGGAAGCGGGCCTTCAGCAGCAGGTAGGCCGGGCTGTCCCGCAGCTGCTCCCGCACCCGCTGCTGGGCGGCCTGCAGGGCGTCTGCGGTCCGGCCGGGCGCCAGGGCTGCGGCCCGGTGCTCCAAGGCCTCCTTGTGGAGCAGGAGGCCCGCCAGCGCCCGCAGGCTGCCCAGGGCAGGGGGCTGGTAGGGCAGCCTGCTCCCCAGCGGGGGCACACACACCCCCCGCTGCCCCCGGAGCCACTCCTGCACGGCTGGCTCGCTCTCCTGGGAGAGCAGGCTGAGGTCCAGGGCATCCTTCTCAGGCCCCCGCAGGGGCGGGGGCGGCCCCCCAGGTTCAGTTGGGGACAGCAGTGTCCTTCCCGGGCCAGCACCCGGGGGCAGAGGCAGCACTTCTGCAGGGATCTGGGGGGGCGGGGCAGGGCCTGGCTCTCCATCCCCATTGGCCAGGCCCTGGCCCACTGGAGTCTCCGTCAATGAGGGCAACAGAGTCACCGCCAGCGCTTGGGGGTCAGGGGCCGCAGCTGGCCTGGGGAGGCCCACCACGGCCGGCAATGGCACGGGGAGCAGCCCCGGGGCTGTGAGCACGCTGCTGGCAGGCAGAGGGGTGCCTGGAGCTGGCACCAGCCCGAGGGGCTGGACGAGCGGCTGAGCGGGGCTGGGGGCCGCAGGGAGAAAGGCTGGGGCCTGAGACTGTCCGAGACGGTCCAGCTGGCAGCTCACAGGGACCTGCAAGGCCACCGTGGAGACGGGAGCCAAGGCCAAGGCCTGCAGGGCCAGAGGCCTCGTGTTCGTGGTTGAGGCCCCGGAGCCTGGAGTGCTTGGACCGGCCGCTGCGGGGGCCCCTGGCCCAGCCGGTGCGGACTCGGAGACGCCGGGCCCTGTGGCTGGGGGGCCATGGGAGGCCAGCGCCAGCGGGGGCTGGAGGATCACGGGCGAGGGGACCAGCAGCTGGGGCGGGAGGACCACAGGGCCCTGGGCGGCCTTGCAGGCCTGGGCCTCCCGCAGCCGCTTCTCTCGCAGCAGCTGGAACACGGTCTTCAGTTTGTGTGGTGGGCGGCCGGCGGCCGGCGGGGGTGCCGGGGAGGCTGCCTGGGGAGGGCAGGCCTGCAGCCCCCTGCGCCCGGCGCCCCTGAGTCTCCTCACCGCAGCGCCTCGGGCTGTCAGCTGGTCCAGGAGGTGGCCTGGGAGGAGAGAACACCATGGGGTCCAGGTGCCGTGCAGACCGCCTCACCCGCCCCGCAGGTCTCCTGGCAGCTGCTGGAAGCGGGGAGCAGGAGCCCAGGGGCTGCTCGCCCCCACATCTGGAACGTCTTTCCTGCCTCCCCGGGCGGCTGGGGCGGCCTCAGGGCTTACCCGCTGCACCCAGGCCCTCCCCTCCCCCCGGGCCGGCTAGGCTCACGCCCTTCAAACAAAACCCTCATCGGTCTTGTCCAGGCAACTCCCGGGGACAGAACAGCCCAGAGAAAGGGAGAGCAGTACCTGGGGCGCTCTGGGCACTCGGCGCCTGGAAAAGAGGGGGAGACTCAGCCCGCGCGGAATCCAGGCTGGACCCCTTTTCCTTCTTTTTCCTTTTTCACGTGGCCCCCCCCTGCTCACCCGACTCCTCCCCCTAACCGGTTGCGCCCCACCAAGCCCACGGCTCACTTGCCCGTAGAGGGGGACACGGCCGCCCCCCCACCAGCCGGCCCCTCCCCAGGCCCCTGCCTCCCTCCTGATGCAGCTCCACCCCAGCCTCGGCAGAGCTCATCCAGGCGGCTGGGCTGGGCAGCAGGAGGGGCAGGCCGGCTATGGGACAGGAGGACACGGGCCTGCGGCTAGGATGGGGCCACGGCCACACTTGTCCTTGGACTGTTTTGTGGTCTCGTGGCCAGGCTCAGGGCACAACCTTTCCCTGACGGACCCCGGGGCTTGGCCACCTGCACCAGGCGAGCCACCAGCAGGATAGTGGGTGAGAGTGAAGCTGGGAGCCGGCGGGCCTGTGTGTGAGCCCCGTCTCTCCTCCCGGACGGTGGGGAGTCTTCGGGGCTCCAGGCCCTCCCCGAGCCCAGCCCGGGGGACCCCAGACACCTTTGTCCCTAGAAAACGGTGGCATCCCTTCCTTCCTGCTGGGCCAATGCCGTTCCCACCCAGCACTGCCTGGGGACGAGGGGGCGAGGGCAGGAGCCAGGGAGCCACGCCGCACCCCCACTTCTCACCTGAGCCCCAGCCTGGGGCAGGGCGGGCAGCCGGGTCTTCCTCTCTCGAATGACCTCCATGCAGCCGGCAGTGTCGATGTGGAACAGCTGAGGACACGGGGCACATAGAGCACACACGTGTCACACGTGTGGCGGGAGGTCCTGGCCTGCCCTGAGGCTGCCCCACAGCCCAAGGGCCAAGGCACGGAGGGTCTGCAGCGGGGCCTGATCCGAGCCCGGGGGACAGTGCTCCCAGCACAGCCTCCCCTCTGGTACTGGCTGGAGGACATGGCAGGGGCTGGCACTGCTCTCAGGACCCACGGCTTTAGGAAACGGCACCCCCACAGCCAGGCACAACGGGGGCGCTCTGCGGGGCTCACCTGCATGAAGAGGGTGAACACCGGGGTGCTGGCCAGGCGGGCGTCCTGCAGCTGCGCCCTGATGCCGTCGGCTGGGGGACACGGGCACTTGTACAAAGTGGCCCCGGAGCCTGGTGCCAGGCAAGGAGCCCCGAGGAACCCCAAAGCCAGCTGCCACCCCTCCTGACCAGGGAGGGCAGGGGCCAGGCACTCCGAGTGTGAGTGTCACAGGAGAGACACTCAGACCCCCAGGCTGCTCTGGGCCCACAGGCCATGCCCACAGACACACGCTCCTGCCGAGGCCTGAATGGCAGCCACTTCCTGGCCCTCGGCAGGACCACAGAGGCTAAATCCTGCGCCCTCCACGGGCTATTCCCCCCCCCCCCCGCAGGCTCCCAGGGCCCCAGGGCAGTACCTCGTGTGGGTGCCGCAGTGCGCCTCCTGGGAGCACAGGGCACAGTGATGTCGCCCACCCACGGGCTCACGGCCATCAGCAGCTGGCGCCCGAGGCGCTTCTGCTGCAGGGCGTGCCTCCGGTGCTGCCGCCACAGCTGCCCCACGTGGGGCCTGGCCACCACGCTGCCGCCCGGCGTGGTCCCCTGGGCTGAGCGGAACAGGCACGGCCCCTGTGGGGGGAAGGCACCTGAGCGCTGCCCTCACTGCCCTCCAAAGCCCTGCACCCGAGGGGGGCGGGGCTGTGGTAACATGTACACACAGGTGCACAGCAGGGCGGGACTGTGGCAACGTGTACACACAGGTGGGGGCGGGCTGTGGTAATACGTGCACACGCATGCACTCAGCAGGCAGAGGGTGCAGTGGTGGATGAGGTGGGCAGGCCCTTACCCGAGCCCGGCCCCGGTTGGCCATGTTGGTCTTGAGGATGCACCTCAGGGTCTCCAGAGACACCTTCAGCGGCTGTCTCGCGCCCTGACAGACAGAGAGCACGCTAACTCCTCGCCCAGACCCCAAGCGGCACCACTTTGGTGAGAAACATGTTCTGAAGCCCGGGCGCCTGGGCAGACCTCCCCCGAGACAGGCACACGCCAGGCAGCCATGGGACCGGGCAGTGCCACGGGACCGGGCTGTGTCACAGGACCGGGCTGTGCCACGGGACCGGGCTGTGCCACGGGACCAGGCTGTGCCACGGGACCGGGCTGTGCCACGGGACCGGGCAGTGCCATGGGACCGGGCAGTGCCACGGGACCGGGCTGTGTCACAGGACCGGGCTGTGCCACGGGACCGGGCTGTGCCACGGGACCGGGCAGCCACGGGACCAGAGCCCGGGCCGGGAGAAGGCGCCCCTCCTCGCCACTGACGCTTCAGGAAGGGCTCCGGCTGCGTGCCCCAAGCCTCCTGCGTGGCTGTCACAGCAAGGGAGCCGGGCCCAGTTCTGACAAGGGGCAGGAGTAAACCTCATCAGAGCAAGGAGGGGTGCTGCCCACACTTGGGGGCACGGCTGACAGGAGATCTGGCTGGCCCACTGCCCTGAGCACCAGCCTCGTGGCAGCACCCAGTCCCCCGAGGCTGGCACCCAGGGCCATGCCCACCTTGTCGGCCGGCCCCTCGGAGCTCCTGGGATGAGTGTCGGCGCAGGGCGGGGACCCGATGCTTCCCCCGCTGGTGCCGTGTGTCCCGGAGGGGGCCCGTCCGCCCGCCTCCTCCGCATCCCTGCTGCCTCCAGGAGCGGCACTGCAGGCCCGGGGCCGGCTGGGGGCGGCGGCTGAGCCTCCTGGGCAGCCCCCGGGCCCCGGTGAGTGGGCGCTCCGCCTGGCGGGAACCCACAGGTCCACGTCCGGCACGGTGTGCTGTGCTGGCGGCCGAGACTGGCCACCTCCCTGGGGGCCCCGGGCTGGCTCCGGCTCCGGCTCTGACTCTGGCTCCGACTCGGAGTCTCTGCTGTCCCCGCTGCCGCTGTCCCCGCTGCCGCTGGCCTCGCTGCTGGAGCTCCACCGCACGCTGGGAAGGTGCCGCCGCCGCCGCCGCCGCCTGCCCCGGCTCCTCCGCTTCCGTGGGGAAGGGCTGTGTGAGGCCTCGGCCTCGGCTCCCAGCGAGGGCGCTGCCCACCAGGTCCGTCTCCCTGTGCCTGGGCCACACCAGAGCCCTCTCCGCCCCCCCTGCCCAGGCAGCCAGCCCGCAGCGCAGGGCGCGGCCCAGACGGGCAGCAGGAGCAGGACCCTCACCCGGACGATGATCTTCCACTTGCTCAGGCACTGGGGGCCTGTCCGGTGGGGCAGCTCCGAGGCAATTTTCTCCCAGCGACCTGCAAGGACGCGCCTGAGGACATGGCCCCTCGGATGCCGCCGTCCTCGGATGGGCTCCTGCTGCCCTTCCCGCTCAGAAGCCTCGCCGCCAGCCAAGCAGCTGGCACGGCAGGGGCGGAGCCATGAGGTGGGAGACGGCCTTTCCCAGGAAAGCAGCTGCTCGAGGGCCCAGGAGTTAGAACCGGCGAGGAGGACCTCACTTCCCTTCCAGCTCACCTCCGCCTCAGTTTCCCCAGGACTGTGGCCTGGTCTGAGTGGCGGGCCCTGTGCCCCCGCCTTGTCCGCCCAGCGAGGGAGCCCAGCCATGGCCGCGCCCC
Source organism: Pipistrellus kuhlii (assembly GCF_014108245.1). Classification (NCBI taxonomy): domain Eukaryota; kingdom Metazoa; phylum Chordata; class Mammalia; order Chiroptera; family Vespertilionidae; genus Pipistrellus; species Pipistrellus kuhlii. The sequence goes on along the minus strand of NW_023425559.1, from coordinate 661,130 downwards.
AGTCTCACCCACGCCATGCTTCTCTATGAGCTCCAGCAGCTTCTCCTCCTCCTTGGGGCTCCAGCGCCCCTTTTTGACACTGAAGTGCAGCCTCCGTATATACCTAGGGCGACGAGAACACGCACGTTGGGGCAGGATGGCCTGCCCTGGACATCGAGTGAGCCACAGACCGGAGCCTGTGCCCGAACCACAGGGAACGGGCTCCGTCAGAGGGAACGCACGGCTTCCCCTCGAGAAGGGAGACGCCTCCCCATGGCGCTTCCTGGAGCTTACCAGGCCTCTCCGCGCCGGTGACCCCAGACAGGGACCGGGGAACGTGGGGCGGGGCACAGGCCGGCCCACACCAGGGCACAGCGGCACCAGGCAGATGCCCTCAGAACAGCAGTGTGTGCCGGCCAGGCCGTGGAGACTGGGCTTGGCAGGCAGCAGGGGGACAGAGTGTGGGGGCAGCCCCTGTGGAGGGTTGTCTGGCGGGTCCCCAGGTTAAGCCAGCATCACCGTGGGACCAGGTGTGTCTGAGAAACGAGGACATTGAGTGCACAGCACCTCGCTCACCTGGTCCCCTCCCGGCTCAGGCACGTCGCGGCACGAGGCACACCCGCCCCCCTCCCCCATTTCTCAGACTGACAACGGCTAACGCCCAGACACTGCCAACTGTCCTCCCATCCTCTGTCCAGGGCACTCTGTGTGCCCTCCCAGACGCCAGGAACGAAACATGTCCCCGCTGATGCCATGCACATGACGTGTCCCCTTCTGGACACTGGATGGCGCTGCTGTGAGCACAGTGTACCAACCAGTGTCTGAGTCTGTGTTCACATCTTCTGGGTGTTGTGGGGGGGGGGGGGGTTTGGGGCCACATGGCAGTGGGCATGCAGGGGGTTTGCGGGCCACGTGGCAGCGGGCGTGCAGGGGGGTTTGCGGGCCACGTGGCAGCGGGCGTGCCGGGGGGTTTGCGGGCCACGTGGCAGCGGGTGAGCAGGGGGAGTTTGTGGGCCACGTGGCAGCAGGCGAGCAGGGTGGGGTTTGTGGGCCACGTGGCAGCGGGTGAGCAGGGGGGGTTTGTGGGCCACGTGGCAGCAGGCGAGCAGGGTGGGGTTTGCGGGCCACGTGGCAGCGGGTGAGCAGGGGGTTTGTGGGCTACAAATCCCCAGGCCGCCCATCTCCTCACCCGCCAGGCCCACCATGCCTGCGCCCGCAGGTCGTCCGCACCTTTCTCGGCACTGGGTGTCACTCCTCCCCGGCACCTCCTCCCGGACTTTACACCAGTCGTGCTCCCCATATTTGGCCACGGCTTGAAGCAGCTTCTGCAGGAAGGACACAGACAGACGGGCCTGTAATCACAACCACCAGCCCACCAGGGCCACCACAGCGTCCGGGTGGCCCTCCGAGGAGATGGCCCCGCCCCACACCTACCGTGTCTTCCTCAGGGGTCCAGAGCCCCTTCCTGAGGCGGGGGTCCAGGTTCTTGGTCCACCGATAGATGAGCTGCACCGAGTCCCTCCCCTCCATGTAGTAGACAACTGGGGGAGAGGGGCCTCTGAGCCTGCCCGCCAGGTCACCCGTGGGGAGCAGCCCTCACCACGGAGCAGGACCCACCCTCCTCCCTCCACGAGCACCTCCCTCCTCCCTTCAAGGGGGCCTCCATCCTTCCCCTTCCCTCCTCCCTCCAGGGGTCCTCCCTCCTCCCTCCTCCCTCCAGGGGTCCTCCCTCCTCCCTCCTCCCTCCAGGGGTCCTCCCTCCCCCCCCCCGGGCGGCGGGCGGCGGGCGCGCTCACTGCGGCGGTAGGGGATGTGGTTGCCCACGCGCATCTCCTGCACCAGCTGGGTGAGCACGCGGTCCTCCGCCTCTGTCCACGCCCTGCGCTTCAGGTCCTTGTTGTGCTGCTGGAACTGCTGCAGGCACTGGAAGGCGCTGCGGCGGGTCTGCACGGCCACACCAAGCAGGCGGTTACAGGCTCACGTGTGCACGGGCGTCCGGCACAGCCGAGTGGAGGCGCCCATGGGTGAGGGCTCCTGGGCACCAACAACCCACAATGCCCCCCACCCACCCCCCGCAGCCGACAGAGCAAGCAGACGTTCTCGGAGAGAAAACACCTCAGGAGAGTCACGGTGACGCTGTGGGGGTGGCACCCAAACCACGCTCTGCGCCTCAGCTCGGTGCCCACGCGGCCCCCTGGGCCCCCACGCCCCCGGGCCTGGGAGGTCCTCACCCCCAGCTCCTCGGCGATCTTCTGCCAATGCAGGTGGCCGTGCTTGGCTGCCACGGCCTTCAGCTGGTCCAGCTCCGGCCGGGTCCACTCCTGCTTGTTGATGCTGGGGTGCTCCCAGTTCTGCCAGAACTTCCGGATCTCCTCCGCGCTGCGGCTGCCTTCGAACTGCAGACGCCGCGGAGCGTCAGCGGTGGCGGCCGTGCGGGGCAGCCTCCATCCGGCGCCGGCCAAGTGCAGCCAAACCGCAGACTGGGCTCTAAATGCAGCTACTCGCCCCGCCCCCCTCAGCAGAGCTCGCACGGGAGGGCGTGGGGGCGAGAGCTGCCCCAGTGCTGGCCACGCACTGGCCACGGCTCCTGCTGGGTCTGATGGTGGCCGTGGAGCATGCTCCAACTTACGTTGATGTTGGAAATCTTCTCCCAGTCGTGGCTGTCCAGCCTGCTGCCCAGCAGGGCCTCCTCCGGGAGCTGTCTGCAGAAGCGAGGGCTCTGGTCAGGCCAGCCCCTCGCCCCGCCCACGCCGCCCGGCACCTCACTCACTGGATGGCGTGGATCTCCCTCTCGGCCTTGCTGCTCTGCTTCTCCAGGGCCTGCCGCTCCTCCTCGCTCGTGGCCTTGCTCAGCTTCTGCTGCAGGTACTCGAGCCTGCGGGCAGGCAGAGGGGTCACCGGGCAGGGCACCGCGTTCGAACCGCTGGCTAGCTCCCCTCCCCAAGCGGCACGGCTCCTGCCGCAGAGAACGCCCGAGGAGAGCGCGGCGCCACCCTGGGCTGTCACAGAAGCCGCGGGGTGGTCACCGCGGCCGCCCCACCCCCGGAGCCCTCGCCAGCACCCTGGGGTGGTCACAGCCCGCACGCACAAGCCGCGCCAGGACAGCTCAGGGAGAAAGCCCGCCTCCCGCAGCCGAGGGACGTGACTGCCACCACGGGTGACCCTGAGCCACGTCAAGGCGTGAGGCAACAGAGGCTCCTGGGACCTCCTGGCCGGACCACAGGTGCCGTGCTATGGTCACGTGACGCCCCCCCATCAGCGCACAGGTAAAGCAGGTCTCGTGAACGGTCCCCACTTTCACAGGGGGAAACCGAGGCCCAGACCAGAGACACTGCCTGAGTCAGCCAGAACCGTGGGCTTGGCGTCCCCCGCAGCCGGGGACCAGCAGGAGGCCTGGCAGAGGCGGAGACTCACTTCAGTGACTTGGGCTGGAGCAGGCGCTGCAGGCGGTCGCTCACCACCGCCTTCCTGAGCAGGGCCTTCTCCCAGCTCTTCCCTGCGGGGAGACACAGCTCAGCGGCCGCCGGGGCGGCCTCCCAGGACCTGACCCGTTAGCTCCGACTCCCATGTACAGGCAGAGGAAGCCGAGGACAGCCCCCCCAATCTGGGCCCACTGTGAGGTGTCCCCACAAGGACCCCGCTCAGCCTGGCCCGGCCGTGTCTGGCCAGGAGGGAGTGAGGAGAGGGCGGGGGCCGCAGTGCTGAGCACGGCCTCACACTTAGCCACCAGCAGCTCCTCGAAGGTCTTGATGCCCTGGCCGGCCTTCTCCCGCGTGTCCTCGTTGGCAGGGGGCCCCTGTCCGAGAGCAGGCCGTCAGGTGCGGGCGTCACGATCGGGTGTGCTCCCACGGGGCCCAGTGCGGACTCCGGACCCTTCTCCTCCGCCTCCCCCAGCAGCCAGGCCCCGGAGCAGCTGCCTCCCTGGGCACCAGGCACCACCCGACGGGCAGAGGGTGGGCTTAGGGACTGCTGAGGGCGGCGAAGAGGGGAAGGCTGCCACGAGCAATGCCGGGCCCCGCACCGCCAGGACCGGGCAGCCCTGCCGAGCTGTTCCCCCGCCACCCCTGGGCTGATCCCCGGAGCAGCTAGCCGGCCCCCTCCCAGGAGGAGGCCCCGACTTTCTGCCCTGGGCCCGGAGGGTGCTAGGACGTGGGAGACCATCACCCTGAAGACATGGGAATTCGGGACAGGCTGTGGGATGCCCTCCCCTCAGAGCCGATGCTGGGACTGACTCACCACTCCGGTGACCTTGTCCTTGAAGTAGGGCTTCAGGAAGTGCCCGATGTACAGGTTCATGGGCAGGCTCTTGCCGTCCTTCACCCTGGGGCCTTTGGACCCTGCCAGGTCCCACATGACTTCCTCCTGCGGACACGAGGGGCCCGTGGGAGAACCGCCCGCTCCCTGAGGCCTGGCGGGTGCGCGGTCCGGACCGCCCCTACCTGCTGCTCCCGGTTCTGGGCCAGCAGCTTGCGGACCTCCGACAGCTTCTCCTGGAGCACCAGCTGGTAGACCATGTTCAGCTGCAGGCAGGTCTCCGGGTCCTCCTCGTCGTCGCTGGCTCCATCCCACCTCTCTTCCTCCTGGTCACCACGGAGACCGGCTGAGGAGGCGGGGCCCCGGCGCCCGCCCTCCGGCCGAGACCCCGCCCCCCGACAACTCGTTCCCGTCTCTAGGAAGGGGGTGTGAGGAAGGGGTCAGTTCTACAGTGTTTCTGCTAAATGTGGCCCCGGGGACGCCCGTGTGAGGTCCATCACCGGGGGCGGCAGTGGCGGTGGCGGCGCTCGCGGAGCCGGGAGGTGGGAAGGCAGTGAGTCTGCCAGCGGCGGGGCCCACGCGGGGCCTCAGGGGCCTGCCCGCCGGACGGACAGGAGGCAGCGCCGCTCTTGAGGTGAAGAAACAAGCAAACGGCGAATTTCCCCAAATCACAGAAAACTCCCGAAGGAGAGCCAACAGTGGCCAGGCTGAGTGAGGCCCTGCCGGATGCTGTTGTGGGCGCCCCCCCACACAGACGGGGAGACCGAGGCCCGCGGCCCCCCTCCGTGCCCGGCGTCAGGAGAGCCAGAGGGACACACGCCAGCCCAGTAACGAGTTCCGTGTGGAGGACAGTGTCGCTGGAAGCCCACCCAGCACTGGCTCAGGGGGAGTTACCGAGCTCGGGGGACCGGCGGAGGCGGAGGCGGAGTCCTCGCGGGTCAGCGAACCTGTGGGGACACAAGCACACTGTGCGGCCACCGTGGACAGATGGGCTGGCAAGGGGCCCCCACAGGCGCCCACCCGCCGGCGTGGCACTGCCCCCCCCCCCCCAGCTGCCGGCGACCAGGGCAGGGCTGAGGGACCTCAGGGTGAGACTTGGGCTGCTGGACCTTCCCTCCCCGCCCGCACCTGGAGCTGCGCCATATTCGCTGGCCAGGAGGCAGGGACTGGACCGGGCCAGTCAGTGAGGCAGAGACAGAGGCCAGGGATACGGGGCCACAGGGAGCAGAGGCCCTGGGGCTGCGGAAGGCAGGCCTCTGGCAGGAGCCGTGAGGGCACCGGCCCCAGGGCACCCATGGGATAGGGGGCCAGGGGACGGGGTGCTCAGCTGCGGTGGCTGTTCAGACCCGGGGCTCTCCCAGCACAGCCTGACGCAGGTGCCCACACAGGCGGGGGGGGGGGGGCACCCGGGCAGGGCCAGGGGCTGGAGCACAGGGACAGGGAGAGACTGTCCTTGGCGGGAGCAGAGTCTGGTGACCGTGAGGACCGTTAGCCCCGGCAGCACCGTGAGGCCCACAGGAGCCCGGGCAGAGGCGGCGCGTCCCGGGGGCGCACCTGTGTCGGAGTCCGGATCGGACCCGAGGCTGGACTCGGAGGCCTCCTCGTCCAAACCCAACATCCGTTCCAGCGCCTGGATCTCCTGCGAGATCTTCTCTGTCTGGGCGTCCATGTCCATGGGGCCTGCCTCCAAAGGACACGCGCCGACGTCAGAGGCGAGGAGTGGGGACCCCGCTGCTCCGGACCGCGCGCCTGCAGGGGCGGCGGAGCTGGACCGGCGCCCTCCCCGGCCCCGCCTGCAGGGCCCGCCGCTCCGGGGCCGCGGCTGCACGTGGCGGGGGCGTGGCGGGCACCACAGCACCCAGTGCCCGCCGGTCCCCACAGCAGCCGCGGGCGCCGGGGCCGGGGAGGAGGAGAGCAGGCGGCCGGGCCCGGTCCCCGCGGCCGGAACCCGCGGGGGCCGCTCGGAGCGGACGCCTGTGGGGACAGGCACCGGCCCGGAGCCGGAGCGGGAGGCGGCGGGGAACCCGCACCGGCGGGGGCGACGCCGAGGGCGCGGGGCAGCCCGAGCGCCGAAAGCAACGGGGTCGGCCCCGCCCGCCGGAGGCAGCCGTCGCCGCCCAGGGCGCCCGGCTCACCGTTACCCGCCGACACCCGGCGCTCCGCGGCCCGGCCCGCACCCGCCGCCGCCGCGCTTCCGGCAGCCGCGCGACTCGGACACCGCGGGCCGGAAGTCCCGCCTCCGAGGCCTCGCTCCAGGCGCGCGGGACGCCGGGAGGGGCCCTGGGCGGCGGCGGGCCGGTGCTGCCCCATGCGGCCGCCTCCGGCACTGCCCGCGTGCGCAGGCCGCCCAGCGGGGCGGGTGGGCGGGCTGTGGAGGGGGACCTGGTCCGCAGCCCACAGGGGCTGCGCGGGACCCAGGCGGTACCGCCTGGCTCCGTTCCTCTGAGTTGGGCCTAGGATTCTGGATGAGCCACAGTGACCAGTGAGGAAACCTGCCAAGTCTGGGGTGGCCCAGGCCAAGCTGGGTCTGCACACCTAGAGGTCAGAGGGTGTCAGGCCCAGGGCAGGGCAGGACTGCGTGGGCGGGACAAGTCTTATCTCCTTTTTAATTAGGAATGCTTCACGGACTTTCGGGTTTTCCTTACACAGAGGCCACGCTAATCTTCTCTATATGGGCCAATCTTAGTGTATGTGCTGGGGCAGCTAACACTAGGGTCTTGGGAGGGGAGGGGAGCTGGTCTCCCCGTGAGGCAGTGGATCAGCCTGCGCTCAAGGTGAGCCCTGGAAGGGCAGAGCCAAGAGCGGCTCCTACAGCAGCAGACCTGCCGCCCAGGCAGCCCCCTGGCAGCGACCCAGCGGCTGAGGGTCAACAACTTGGTCATGTGACCTGTATGTTCATGGCTTCTCCTGGGGAACACTTCACAGGATACAGAGAAGATGGGGTAGGAGAGCCTGTGTTCATCCTGCCCTCTGCACCGCAGCACTCTGGGCTGGGGCACCCGGCTAGTGTTCTGCTGTGTATCACCCGCCCCCATAAAATGCTGTGCCTCTCCCGCGGGGGGCCCCCCCGAGGCGGCCCTGCCTTTGTGGTTTCCCAGCGCTGCTGTGTGTACAGAGGACACTGAGCTGGCAGCACCCACTCTGCACCGCCGGCTGGAGCCCGAGGCGGGCAGTGAGCTGAGGGTGGTTCACCCTGACTTCTGGAAGGCTCTTCCCTGCAGCCAAGATCATAAAGTCTATCAGTTTAATCATCTTTTGAAAATTCAACTACATGATCTCCAAGAAGGCTCCAATTCCAGAACCAACGAGTCCGAGCTCCCCAGGCCGCAGACCCCCCAGGACAGGGACACGATGCCCCTTGGGGTGCGGGAGGTGCCCCCTGGGGTGCGGGAGGCACGGTTCTCAAGCATGAAGAGCTGACTGAGGCAGGAAAAGGGGCCGAAGCGTGTGCATTTTAGAATTTATTAAGAAAGCTGTCAATCTGAACAGGAGGGAACATTTATTTTAAAAAATAACATCTGCAGGAAACAGCCACAAGGCACTGAGCGCAGGGCGCGCCTCCCCCAGTCAGAAGTGCCTGGAACGGCAGCGGGAGACTGTGCTACCAGGCGGCTCTGCGCGTCCTCGGGATTCGACTTCATTACAAAAGGCTGCTTGGATCGTGTATCAAAACCCTCCATCCACGTTTTCCAGCCCGAGGCCCCCTCCGAGGTGCGCTCCGATGGCTTCACAGTGTAGAATCCGTGCCAACCTTGGTCCCTACAGGAAAGCAGCATCCAACCAGGGGCGCGCACACTCGGGCCGCCAGCCACAGGGCCGCCCCCGAGGCTGCCGAGCGAAGGCGGAAAGGCACGAGGCCCTGTCCATGGCAATCGTTTGATTTCGGCTCATTTAGTGTTTCATTTACTGGTGAAATCAAAGACAATCGATCGAACGTATCTTACAGTGTTCTGGAACAAGGATGGAAGACTTGTAGCACAGAGTGGCTGTCTCCGTGCTCAGCCCTGAGAACCAGCGGTGGCTTTTACAGACGCGTCTTCCAGGGGGTCACGTCTCACTGCAGGGGTCCCCCGGAGCAGGGGCCGCAGGGACAGACCTCGGGGACGCTCACTGCTCCACCGCTCCTCCCTCGGAGCTAATAATACTGTTCTCAGTCAGGAAAGGAGCATCTCGCAATAAACAGCTTTACTGGGAAGACTGCGTGTTTAAGGACACAATGGCGTTTCACATCCAGGGAGCGGTGACTGCAGGATGTAAACAGAGCTGTGAACTAGAAGCTTCTCAAGACTCCTCCTCCCCGACCTCCTTGATCTCAGAGATTCTGTCTATGGACTTAAGGATCTCAGCAACAAGGTTCAGCGTTTCGGCTCCGGAAACCAGCTGCCTGCAAGGAGAACACCGGCATCAGGGGCTGCGGCTACACTCGGCAGCATAACCCGAGGGACCCAGCAGACAGCGGAGACCAGCGCAGGTCCCCGAGGCGGAGGCTCTCCCCCAAGAGCATCAGGCGCCACCCACTGGAGCACCCGCGCTGTCACCCGGCTGGCTGCCAGCAGCTCAGCCAGTGGGAGGAAAGTGAGGACTGTTAGAGACCCCGCTGCTGTCTCCTAGGAGCTCACGGAGCAATTCGGGGGGAGGGGAGACACGGGGCGGGATTCGCCTTAACACCCACGCCTCTCACATGGAACAGCCATCGCCACGCAGGACGGGGGAGCCTGCTGGCGCGCACACGCTGTGACCTGGGTCCACGGGCCGTCAAGCACACCCCATCCAAGCCCCGAGCTGCACTGTGCGCGGTGGGCGTGCTCACTCTGAGATGGCAGAGCCCGCCCCGCCCCCGCCGCTCACTTGATGGAGGTGTGCGCGTTGCTCATGACCATGCGCAGGTTCTGCAGGGCCACGTCCGTGTTCTGCTTCACCACCGTCAGGCTGGCGCCCTGGCCCGAGCGCAGGGCCTCGTTCTCCCTCCGGAAGTTGGAGACCTGCGCCTGGGCGGGAGCGGCGGGAAGTTTACGGTGAACAGGGAGCAGCCCCGCGCTGTCCGCCTAACGCGACAGGCACCTCGGGAGGGGGGCCCGGCCCCCACAGGCCCTTCCTCCTGGCTCCCACGTGCCCTGCTCCGTCTGTCCTGGCACCGGCCCAGGGAGCAGGGCGGGCGGGAAGACCGAGCCGCGGCCTCCATCTGCACGGGGGAGTCTGCCCCGTCCGTGGGGAGGGAAGAGCCCACCAGAGGAGTCGCTCGAACCCACAGATGGACACTGGGCCCCCGGTTACCTGAAGCAAGCTTATGTCTTGTTTCAGTTTCATGACATGACCCTCTGCCTTCACCGCCCGTTTCTGTCACCAGGAGACAAGCAGCGCCTCAGCGGCAGGCGGATGGCATCGGCCTCGCCCAGCGCTCCGCCCGATGCCTCGCAGCCATGCGGGGACCTCCCAGACGCCCGCCCCGCTCCCTGCGGCTGCGGTGACCAATGACACGCCGCCGCCTCAAGGCCTGCCCACCCGTGCGTACGGTCATCAGCTCCAGGTTCTGCTCCACCTGCTGGACCACAGACTCCAGGTCGTGGTAGTCACTCTCCTCCTTGATCATTTTGGCTTCCAGCTTCCGCTCCAGCGTCCTCACCCTGTCAGAGAGCACCGCGTGGCCACTCGGCAATGGCACCCGTGCCCGCTGTTTGGAACGAGCCGTGTCAGCGAGGTGCAGGGCGGTGACACCCTCAGCGGGTCAGAGTGAGCACCAGCCATGGGCCCTCAGGGGTCTGACAGTCTGCCGCCTCACCAGGACGTTTGAAATACACGGACACAGCAGGGGAAACGTCTGTTGCCAAGGCCCGACAGAACAGAACCCAGCCCCTCGAGGCTCCCGTCCACCACCTGGCCCGGCCCTAACCGAAGGCTTACATCTCAGTTTGCGTCTCCGAGAAGCTCTGCACCTCCGTCAGCTTCCTCCTGAGCTTCGCGTTCTCGTCCTTCAGCTGCGGAGAGAGGGAATCCCATGAGGCCCTCGGCGTGTCTCCCTCACGGCGCGCACGCTGTGGCCTGGGAACTGCTCGGACATCAGGAATGCCCTGGAGCCGACCCCAGACACTGGCAGAGAAAGGGCACCACCAGGGCCAAGGTCAGACTCCTGCTCTACTCACACAGCCGGCTTTTAGGCTGTTTTAAAGTCTCCAAGACTTTCCTCGACTCAGAACACTTGGCAAGGCGCTCAAGCCGACCCCTGTGGGCAGCCCCGAAGGTCCCAGCTCCGCTCGGTCCCATCCTGTCAGCCGCACCCCGCTGTCCCCGGGCACCGGCAGCCCAGCAGCGAGCTCCCTGGAGATGCCGGTACTGCGCCAGGCTGTCTTGTCCTGGAGCCAGAATCCGAGCCAGACACAGCGGCTCCCGGGGCCGGCCCGCAGCCTCACTTACTGCTTCGTAGCTCATCTGCAGCGTCCGAAGGTGCCTGTCCCCCAGGCACTCTCCGTGGCCGGCGAAGTCTGCCCCGGGACTCGCTGCAGGGGAGAGGCGGGAGTCGGAGTCGCTCAGCGTCCACGGGGGCAGGGACTCGGGCCCGGCCAGCTCCGAGGGGCTGGAGAAGAAGGAGATGTACGTGCTGCTGGGCGACGCACTGGCCGGGCCCCTCGCGTGGGTCTGCTCCATGGCGGACGGCAGGTAGGCGCCATGCCAGCCGTCCTCGTCCTCGTCCTCGTCCAGGAGGTCGCCAGCCCCCGTCGGGTCCTCAAAGAACGGCTGCTGGAACTCCAGGCCGAAGCCCATGGCCTGGGAGGGCGGAGAGCCGCAGTCCAGGCCCAGCGAGTGCCTCGTGGCTTCCTGAGGGGCAGGCGGGGGGCCTCAGCCAGGAGCAGGCGCAGGCCCTGCCGCCGTCCACAGGCGCTGGGGGGGGGGGCATCGTCCAGCCAGGAAGGTGCCCCCCGCCTCCCACTCCCCCCGCCGCACGCCCTCTCCCAGGAGCACGATCGGAGCCGGCCGCGCTGCCGGGAGGCGGGAGGCGGTACCTGTGTGTGGAGCCTGCTGTTGGCCGTGTCCTCCTTCAGCAGGCTGAGGTTCTTGGTTTTCAGGAACTCTTTAAAGGAGAATGGGTTTGCCTCCTCCAGGTCCGCAAGCTTCTCATCTGAAACAGGACAAACCCTCCGTGTGAAGTCCCCTGAGGTTGTCCGAGGGACCCCGTTCCCTTCTCTTCCCGGACACACGCCCCTGAAGTGGAGAAGCCACTCGAGTCGCTGCCCCAGAGCTCAGCGCCGGCCCAAGACACGGCTCTGCTTCCTCTCCACCCCACCCCACCCCACCCCACCCGTGTTCGCACACCTCTGGCGCAGTGACCGCGTGGGTGAGGCTGTGCCCAGCTCCAAAGGCCACCCTCCTCCCCCAAGCTGAGAATTCCCGCCCCCTTCGCCCTTCCCCGACTCACCCACTCCTTTTCCTTCTCCTCTCCCTGCTTCTCCCTGTCCCACCACCTGTTGCCACACGGTGGCCCTTTCAGTCTACCCACCACCCAAGCCCCGGTGCCACCCTGTGTGGCGCTGGCACCCTGATTCCAGCCCCGGGGCCTCTCAGGCTCCCAGGCGTGACTCCCACCTGCCTGCCATCCCTCAGGCCTCGGGTGGTACCCTGCTTTCTTCTACCCCAGAGCCAGGATCCAACCCGGGGGTGCCACCCCGCCTGCTGTGGCCGCTACGGTGCACTAGGCAGGTGGGGCTGCTGCCTGGACAGCCCTGCCCCTGGCGTGGACCTAGACCTCCAGGTTCTCTCTCGGGCAGAGAGAGGAAGGAGGGATTACCGAAGTACTCTACCTCCAAAGTGTATCTGCTGGGCTCCTGGTGGGCCTGGCTTAGTGCCCTTCCCCTTTCCGTAGATAAAATCTGCAGAGACACCCCGTCACCCTGTGGTCACAGGGACCCGAGGCGACCCCGCGTCCCCACACGGCCTCAGCGTGGCGCTTCTCACCCGGGGGAACCTGCCCGGGGTGCTGCGAAAGCTCCCCGAGGTCCTGGAGCAGCGGGGTGCACATGCCCTCCTGCCTGCGCCCTGTCCCAAGGCCCGGCGTGCCCCAGCCTCTCCGCCCCTGTGACCGCCCGCTCGCCGCAGGCGGGGCAGCTGCGGGGGACAATGGGTGAACGAGTGCCGCCCTCCTCCCCCGGCTCCCGCACTTGCCATCCTACATCGGAACTGTCTGTTTTTTGGGGGGAGGGTCTCCCCAAGACCAGACTGTGAGCTCCCAGCGGCAGGACTCTCCACCTTCGCCTCCCCGGTGCTCACCGCTGGGCCCGGGGTGAGTGCGGGCTCCGCGGGGCCGCCCCAGCCTGGAGGGCCGTCTCTCACCTGTGTCTCCCACGGAGGCGAGCACCGGGCTGGGCACATAGCACATAAACGTCGGCCGAAAGCCGAAGAGGCGGGGGTCCGGGTCCCCGCCGCGGGGGCGCTCACAGTCTAGCTGGGGGAGCCCGGCCCGGCGCTCGGAGAACGCCGCCGCTGCAACAACAATGAGAGCGACGTGGCCGCGCCGCGCCCGCTCCCGGGACCTCGGCGGGGCCGGAGCCCGGGGTCCGCGCGGCCGCCCTCCCCGCCCGCCCGCCCGCCGGCCGCCGGCCGCCCGCCGCTCACCGTCCGGAATGACGAGGCTGCGGGCCCGGGACAGCGGGGACAGGCCCGGGCGGCGCGCATAGCCCGACATGGCCGCGGGCCCGGCGGCGCCGGCCCTCCCTAGCCCGGCAGCGGCGGCTCCATGGCTCCGGCTCCGCCCCGGCCGCGGCGCGAGTTCCCCGCCCCCGTCGCCCGCCGCTCGGCCGCCGCTCCCAGCCTCTCGCCGCGGCTTCCGCTCCGCGCACCGGAAGCGGGCGCCCGAACGGCAGCGGCCGGCGTCGGGGGGGCGGGGCGCGGAGGGCGGAGTCGGAAGTGACGCCAGAAGCGAGGGGCGGAGACCCAAGATGGCGGCGGTGGTGCTGGCGGCGACGCGGCTGCTGCGGGGCTCGCGCGCCTGGGGCCGCTCGCGGCTGCGGTGAGGCGAGGGCCGGCCGGGGCGGTCCGGGGGGCCCCTGGGGCTCGGCCGGGGCCCGCGGTGGCCGGCGTCCCTCGGGGCCCGCGGCCTCTGGTCCCCGGACGCCCAGACGCGGCGCCGGGCGGGCGGGCTCGGGTAGCGGGGCCCCGGCCTGGCCCCGGGGGCGCCTCCCTGCCCGGCGCTGCGGACCCGCGCCCCGAGCTCCATCCGCCGCTCCGTCCCGGCGGCGGGGTCGGCTCCCGCCGTCCGCTCCCGGTCCGCGTCGTCCCCGCCGGCCCCTTCCTGCCGCGCGCGCCCCTCGGAGCCCGCGCCCGCGGCCGCCCGGCCGCCCGGCACGTCCATTCGGCGGCGGCAGGCGGCCGCCCTGGTCCCGCTCCCGGCGCGGCGGGCGCCTGCGGCCCGCGTGTGCGGAGCCAGCCGCGATGGCGTGGAGCCTGGCTCGGGCGGAGGCGGCTTCTCTCGGAGGGGACGTTTCAGCGGGGAGAGGGGGCGAGGACAGGGCGGCCGTGCGGACGGGCTGGCGACCCGGGAGCTTTGGGGCTGTGGCCGCGTGTGTGCGTGGAGCGGCCGGCCCGCCACTGTGACCGGCCTGGGGCGGGAGGGGGTCGGCGGACGGACCTGGAGCCCAGGTCCTGCCAGGCCGGGCCGGCCGCGCTCCCGAGGGGCTGCTGTGACCCGCGCTGACCCTCACCGAGGCGCGGGGCGACCCTGGGAGAGAGGAGGACCTGCCGCGCCCCCGGGGCCCCCGGGGCGGGCAGCACAGACCCTCTCCACAGGGGGCGCTGCCGGTCAGAGCAGACACAACGCTGCCCACGTGGCCCCACGGGTTCCACCCCTCACTGGGCGACCTCTCCTTTTCAGGTTTGGGGCCCCTGGGTACAGACAGTTCAGCAGTGGGGGCGCCTACCCCAACATCCCGCTCTCTGCCCCCTTGCCCGGGGTGCCCACGCCCGTTTTTGCCACCGTCGACAGCCAGGAGAAGTTTGAGACCAAAGTCACCACGCTGGAGAACGGGCTGCGCGTGGCCTCCCAGAACAAGTTCGGGCAGTTCTGCACGGTGGGAAGTGAGTGCCCTGGGGTGGCGCAGGGTCCTTCCGAGTGAAAGCCCTGGAGAGTCAGGAGACCGAGGCACCGCAGTGCCCGCCGGGCCCTTCGGGCGGCTCCCCCCTTCCTCCCGTTCGGTAACCGGAGTCAGCGGCTCGTAAGCGCAGACTCACCGGCTAGCCGAGAGCGGACCCTCACACCCGGGTGACCCCTGTCCAGTCACGTTCACAGTTTTCACGGAAAACGTCTTTTGTGCGAGCCGTCGTTTTGAAAAGTGATCTGACCTGTCAACTTCCTTTCCAGTTCTTATTAACTCAGGATCAAGATATGAAGCAAAATACCTGAGTGGAATCGCTCACTTCTTGGAAAAGTTGGCCTTTTCGGTCAGTGTCCAGTTTGTGAATTTTGAGTTGTAGTTGGGGAGAACTTACGTAGTTTTGCTTTTTTACAGCGGTTACACATTAGTGGTTAAGTTGCTGAGTTAACGGTAATAAGACGTCACTTAACGTGGTGTCGCTTTGAAAGCGGAAGTAAACGTGCTAGGAGCTGTGTTTGAGGGTTGTTGGTCCTTCCCTGTCTCCCCAGTCCACAGCCCGCTTCGACAGCAAGGACGGCATCCTGCACACCCTGGAGAGGCACGGCGGCATCTGCGACTGCCAGGCGTCCAGGTCAGGCTCCCGCACGGCCTCAGAGAGGCCGGCGGGCTGCGCTGAGTGACCGCCGGCTGGGCAGAGGGGGGAAACACTCAGAGGGCAGGTGGTTCCCCAGGGGAGCCCTGTCCCTGGAGGCTCGAGGCCATGGCACAGGAGCCAAGGGCGTGGGGTGTGGGGCCGGCAGCTGACCGGGTCTGGCTCAGGGAAGGAATGCCAGGAAGCCTGACACGGCTGGTTCTCACGTTGGCCAGTCGGTTCACGCGGGAGACGCAGACACGGAAAGGGGCTCGACGCGGCGCAGGCTGTGCACTGCCGCTGCCCGCGGTCTGCCCGCGACGGGAGAGGCCGGTGCCTCCTGCCCTCAGGGCCGGTGTTGGTGTTTCGCAGGGACACCACCATGTACGCGGTGTCCGCCGACTCCAAAGGCCTGGACACGGTGGTGGGCTTGCTGGCTGAAGTGGTCCTGCACCCCCGGCTCACAGGTGGGTGTCCAGCCGGGACACGGGGTGCGGGAGCCCTGCCCATGGGACACGCATGTGTCCTCGGAGGTCTCTCACCTGCCCTGAGTTGGCGCAGTGTTACTGGAAGTGCTGATGCTCCGAGACACCGGCCGGCACCCTTCACGCGCTCGCAAACAGGTTCCTTCGGGCGGATGCCTTTCACCGCCTGGCCCGGCCCCTTCCTCAGCCCGAGAGTGGCCGACTGGCTCCCTGCGGGCGCAGGGCAGCCACAGCGCCGTCACAGCTGGTCTGACAGCTGCATTCCGCTCGGGGCTCTGGCCTGTCCCCTCAGCACCGCCGCCCACTGTCCCACCTCCTCACCCGCTGGGGCAGGCGCGGGGTCCGTGCCTCGCGCGGAGGGCCGGCTCGGAGCAGGGCCAGGTGGCAGCTGGGGCGCTCTCCTCGCTCACATGTCCCCGGGCCTGCCCCAGAGGAAGCGGAGGGAGGACGCTGGCCCAGGCTGCGGGCCTGGGGGCTGAGCCTGGTCTCGTGCCTCCGCAGAGGAGGAGATAGAGATGGCGCGGCTGGCTGTCCAGTTTGAGCTGGAGGACCTCAACATGCGGCCGGACCCGGAGCCTCTCCTCACCGAGATGATCCACGAGGTGAGGGAGCTCCAGGCCGCCCGCCCCCGCAGGACCAGGCTCCCCTCCACCGAGGGAGCCTGTGTGTCCGGGTGACTGTCCTGGAGGAGGGTCTCACTCACAGGGGGCGTCCTGTGGCCGGGCCAGCGGAGGGGGGTGCGGGGGCCAGGCTCGGAGCCTGGGGCCCGCTCCGTCACGCGTGCTCCCCGCTTCCGCAGGCCGCTTACAGGGAGAACACGGTCGGCCTCCACCGCTTCTGCCCCCCGGAGAACATCGCGAAGATGGACCGGGCCGTGCTGCACTCCTACCTGCGGAACTACTACACTCCGGACCGCATGGTGCTGGCAGGCGTGGGCATCGAGCACGAGCACCTGGTGGAGTGCGCCCGCAAGTACCTCCTGGGCGCCCGGCCGGCCTGGGGGAGCGGGGCCGCCGTGGACGTGGACCGCTCCGTCGCGCAGTACACCGGGGGCGTTGTCAAGGTGCGGGCCGGAGGCCGCGGCCTGGGCTGTGGTCTGTGACCTCCGGAGTTCAGGGAGCCGCCCTCGTGGCTGTGCCTCCACCGCCCCCTAGCCCACAGAGCGCCTGGGTGGCGGCAGCTTCGGGGCGGGGGGTGGGCTGTGGGTAGATGTGGCCGAGGAGACGGCGAAGCCTGGGCCACTTCGTTCTTCCGGTCACAGCTGGAGAGAGACATGTCCAAGGTCAGCCTGGGCCCCGCCCCGTTCCCCGAGCTCACGCACATCATGATTGGGCTGGAGAGCTGCTCCTTCCTGGTGAGTCTGCAGGCCCCGCCGCCCCGCGCCCCTGGCCTGGCACGCCCAGTGCGCCCTGCGAGCTCCGCCCCCTCCCCGCAGGAGGCCGACTTCATCCCTTTCGCCGTGCTCAACATGATGATGGGCGGTGGAGGCTCCTTCTCGGCCGGCGGGCCCGGCAAGGGCATGTTCACGCGGCTCTACCTCAACGTGCTCAACCGGTGAGTGCCCCTGCCCCTGCCCCTGCCCCCGCCTCCCCGGCCCCAGGCCCGCTAAGCGGCCGCGGGCCACCTGCCACCTTCGGGCCTCTCCGTCCGCCAGGCACCACTGGATGTACAACGCCACCGCCTACCACCACAGCTATGAGGACACGGGGCTCCTGTGCATCCACGCCAGCGCCGACCCCAGACAGGTGAGCCCCCCGACAGGTGAGCCGGGCCGGTGAGGCGGGGCTGCGGGGCGTCCCAGGCTAGCTGTGAACAGCGCTCAGAGCCTCCCGCCTCCCGCGCAGGTTAGAGAAATGGTGGAGATCATCACCAAGGAGTTCATTTTAATGGGCGGGACCGTGGATGTGGTAAGTATGGCAAGGTGCCTTCCCCACCTCCCACCACGCCGGCGGCCAGCCTCTGTGCCCAACACCGTGACCCCCAACACGGTGACCCCCAACTCCCGTGACCCCATCCAAGGCTGAGCTTGTCCCGCGGGGACCCTGCTGGTCCTCACGGCACCTGGTCTGCTTACCCCTGGCTGCCTGAGGTCCTCAGCTCTGGGACGAATGCCGGGCACAGGCAGGCCCTCGCGCCGCCCGCAGCCAGGTCAGAGCAGCCCCATGGGCAGCCCTGCACGCCTCCCGGCTTTCTCCTCTCAGTTCCTCGGGCTCTAGCCTCGTTACTTGCCGGCCCCGAACTGGCACAAGTAGCAGATTGTATATGCGTGCACACACATGCACACAAGTACCAGCCAAGCCCAGCGTTCAGGCCCTGTGCCTCGGGGGGGCTGCACATGTTTCAACTCAGAGCATGCTTTCTGTGGTCCTGTGTTTACTGTAGCGTCACATGATCCCTTGCCTTCAGCAGAGAAACAGAGGCCTCACTTCAAGCGAAAGGTGTGCAAGTCACTGCCCTGCTGGGCAGGCGGTCTACCCCACGGAGGCCGCTGAGGCCGCTCAGGATGGGCCCGCGTGCAAACGTGACGCCCCCTGTCCTGAACTCACTCAACGCCACAGCTTCCAGCCAGTCTGCCCGTGCTCGCTCTACGCAGCCTGGGGTCCCAGCGCCATCGGGCACCTGCCTCCCGCTGCCTCTGTCCTCGAATCCGGGCCGGGCTCCCGGAACGGAGCTGGTGGCTGAGCCGTCCCCTCGGCGTGGCCCGGGAGCGGATGGGCAGAGGAGGGCACTAGGGAGCCGTCTGCCTCAGCACTGAGCTGGGCCGGACACACTTCCCTGACCGCTCGGTGGCTGGGGCGCGGCTGACGCACAACGGCTTCGCCCTCAGGTGGAGCTGGAGCGGGCCAAGACGCAGCTCATGTCCATGCTCATGATGAACCTGGAGGCCCGGCCCGTGATCTTCGAGGACGTGGGCAGGCAGGTGCTGGCCACCCGCTCCAGGAAGCTGCCCCACGAGCTGTGCGCGCTCATCCGTGAGTCCGGGCACGGGCCCCGGGGCTCGCAGCTGGCGGGTGTCGTGGCCTCACGTGGTCTCCAGGGGCTTGACCGTCCTCCGAGGGCCCGAGTCACGGCTGGTGCGGCTCTGGGAGCCGTTTTCTGACTCCCAAGGGGTCTGTGGCCCGAGGGTCAGCACGCTGTCCTGAGGGGGGCGCAGGTGTGGAGCCGGCGGTTTCGTAGTGCCCCGGGTGGGAGTCCCCAGGCCCTCAAGAAGGACAGTGCTCCATCTTCCCCTGCCTCGTCTTCCCTGCTGGTGCCTGGCCGGGGGCGGCTCCCAGCCTCTCGGCCAGGTCAGCATGCGGCCTCTGCCGCCTTCCTCCCTCAGCCATGCACTCGGGAGGGCTTCCTTCTGGGCTGATCCGCCGGCTCTTTCCTCCCCACTTCTTGTTGGGGGACATCTCCCCATCAGGAAGCAAAGCAGAGCCCGCTGTCCTCGCCCTCCCTCACGGGAATGCACACAGTGGCTCCGGGCCTCCGGGCCCCGCTCCTCCCGGGTGGAGGCCTGGGCCAACGGCCTTCCCGTCCCTGTCCCCTGTGCCAGGCGACGTGAGGCCGGAGGACATCAAGCGCGTGGCTTCCAAGATGCTGCGCGGGAAGCCGGCCGTGGCCGCCCTGGGGGACCTGAGTGACCTGCCCAGCTACGAGCACATCCAGGCGGCGCTGACCAGCAGAGACGGGCGCCTGCCCCGCACCTACCGGCTCTTCCGGTAGAGGCTGCTCGACCCGTTTCTCCGGAGCTGAACTTGGCGCAGGAACTCCGAGCGCTGCAAACCCAGGGCTCTGCTCCGCACTGAACCGCACGCCGACGCGGCCGAGCTCGGCGCCCTCGGCACTGCGTGTGCCGTCGCGGACCACACGGCCCCGCTTCCTCGCAAGTGCCAGGGCCCGGCCCGGGCAGGCTGCCTCCGCCTGGGCCGTCTGCGACGTGATCAGGTGCGCTGTCGTCCTCACCGTGGCTGGGACCGGCTTTAGAGGTGCAGGCCGGGCAGTGCCAGCCCCTCCCCCGCGTGCCCTTCCATCGGAAGGGGGTTCTGATGCCAGGTGCCCGCGCGGGGGGGGAGGGGCCTTCTTGGGATTGGTCGGCGGTTGCGTTTTAGGTGGGAGACGAGCTGTAGTTCAGGGGGGAAAGGTCACACTCTGTGACCGTAGAGTGTGCTTCCGAGACTCCAGCGCCCATAGAAGCCCAGGTTCCACGGGAAGCCCGGTCCCCCCGGGTAGCTCTGGGCCACCGCAGTGTAGAGGGCAGCCCCTGGCACGGCCATCGGGCACTGGAGGAACCAAATAAACGTGTACGTGTTACTTCCGTCTGCAAGCGACTGTTCTGCAGGCCTGTCAGCTGCCTTCACAACAGCCCCTGCCACGGCCCTCTGTCCACGGGGCGGGAGCCCGGGGTCAGGGCCTGCCGTGGACGGTGAGATGGGACAGGGCCGCTTTGAGACCTGGCAGCTTTGCACATGTTCTAGGAACTGCCGACTCCCCATATCTTAGAAACTGGCCAGCTTTCTCTGCCTGCTGGGTCCCCTGCCACCCTCAGGCCCTGGGCACCGAGTCCCCTCAGCAGGGACCACCCTCTCCTGCTCCCTCCCCCACCTCTCCAGCCCCCTCAGGCCCTCTCTGCAGCTGTTCCCAGGTGCCGCCCCCTCCTCTGCTCGCCAGGGACAGCGACCTGCTGACGGCAGCATCCGGCCTGCGAGGGGAGCCGGCCTCAGACTGGCCACGCTCACTCGAATTTTACCCGATTTTCCCATGAACTCCATCCACCTAGATCCTCACGGCTGGTGGCGAGTTCCATCATCTCTGACCCAGGGTCTTACCGGGCATAACGGTCACCCTGGAGACAGAGCGAGATCTCGGGCCAAACTATTTTCAGTCACGTTACAATCTTCCATGGTTTGGTCAGACCATGCCTGGAAAGAACATAAAACTGCTCATTTCCATCCCTACTGCCACAGCCTTCGTAAGATTCTCAGTGACAGACCCAGCGGCACGTTCGCTCGGCTTTCTCACGCCCACAGGGCTTCCTGCAGCCCGGGATTGCCGGCCGCCTCCGACAGCTCTCCTGGACGCTGCTGCAGGCGGCTGGTGCCGAGTGGACACACGTGGGAACAGACTCCAGGACTCACCGAGTGTTCACTGACGTGGCAGGGGCGGGCGGGGCGGGCACAGAGCAAGCCCAGGGGAGGTGGCAGGCGGCTGAGGGGCGCCGTCAGCCGCCAGCCCAGAGCACCCCTGCCTTTTCACACCAGCACCTGGTGAGGACGGGTTGTGTCTAGGACTCACTTTGACCAGAAAGAATTAAAGACTCGATATGTGCATTTATTTAAAATATAAATATGGAAAATAAATAATTGAGAAGACTAGACGTGATGCTCTGGGTTTCCCCACATCCCAAGCTTAACGCCTTTCAAGAGATGGACCCACACACCGTGAAACCCAGTCGTGGTGCCAGCCTGAGCTTCCAGCAGCCTCTCTGGCTGGCAAATGCACTGCCGCCACCACAACCACCAGCACCACCACCACCACCGGAGACTCGGCCGCAGGATGTGGCTGGAGGGCAGGGCCAGCCCTGAAACTTTGGCCATACCCCCGTCCCGGCCACAACCTCATCCCGCCCAGCAATGGGGACCCGCTCGCTCCCTGGACGTCTGGCTTCAGCCTGGTCCCAGCACAGGCCGTGGGACTGGGGACCCAGTCACCCCACCAAGCAGCTCCATGGAGCCAGGCCAGGCGTGCAGAGGGGCCGGAGGATGGAGAGGCGGACGCTGCCGAGTGCGGCTCGGCGTCGGGGAGACGGTGGCGGGAGGCGGGTGCCCCCGGGCCTGAGCCCCGGCTGCCGAGGACACTGGGTGTCCGCGGGGAGTCAGACGTGTGAGCGAGCAGCGGTCCGGTCCAGGCGCCGTGGCACCGGTTCCCTGGGTTCCTCTGGGAAGGCGCCGGCCCGGCCGCAGACAGAGCTCAGCGCCCCCGAGGCTGCGCAGTGCCCGCAGTGTCTCCTCCTCCTGGCCAGGGGCCCGGTGGCGGTGCCAGCCCTCGTGGGCAGACGCTCAGGACACGGTGCAGATGGTGCTGGCGTGCTGCGTCTTCAGGGCCTGCTGCCTCTGCATCTCTTTGGAAATCCGCCGTTTGATCCCGATCAGGTACAGCTCGCGGTCAAACTTGCCGGCCGCTAGCGGGATGCTATGGGGGAGAGGCTGTCAGGAGGGGAGGGCCCGAGGGTGCCCCGCCCACAGCTCCAGGCTGCGCTGTGAGCCAGCCCGGAGATCGGCGGGCCTGGCCAGCCATGGGCACGGGGGCCGGGCCAGGTCCCGACCCTGCGGTGGCCGCTCAGGTCCGCCAGGCCGTGACTCCGCGTGGCCTGCACCCCGGCTCCTGTCAGGCAGGACTCGGAGCCGCGGCCCGCGCCAATGTCCAGAGCTGGCACCCTCTGCCCTGCCCCGGCCAGCCCCGCGCCCCGAGGGACAGGCCGGTTGGTACTGACTTGTCTCTGCCCGGCCTCACTTTGACCCGGAAGAGGCCGTACACAGGGCGGTGGTCGGAGGTCCTGATCCCGGGGCAGGAGGAGTACGCGAGCGGGCAGATGTTGTCCCGGTGGCGGCTCCGGAACATGACCCGGTCCTGCGGGGCAGCCCGAGGCGGGACGCATGACGCCCCGCCCGCCACTGGGTCCCCCGTCACGTGGCAGAGTCCCCAGCCCGTCCCGGAGCCCCGCACCCCAAACCCCTCATCACCGGGCACCCGGCGCTGGGAGCGGCAGCTGTACCGCTGCCCCGAGGAAACGTCCGTGCCCGCGGCCAGGTTCCCGCCCGCCCGGCCGGCCGCCTCCCGACGCCCCACAGCCAGCGGTCCAGAGACGGGCACTGGGACCTGCCGGGGATGCCCCTGGGAGGAGGGCACGCGGGCAGTCCCGGCCGAGCAGAGTCCCAGCCGGGCCCGGGCGTGCGGCCCCCGAGGCCCCAGCCCGGGGCGCTGCTGCTCACGCTCACCGTGTAGGACGGGGTCCTCTGCTTGGACGAGGTGTCGTAAGAGTCCTTCCCGATGTCGAACTTGTACGACGGCAGGAAGTGGATGTCTGGCTCCTGGAAGCCCTTGAAGATGGACCCTGGGGCGGGCACAGGCACAGGCACAGGCACGGCTCAGGCCTGGCGTGGAGCTCCGGCCGGCCCTCCCTGTCCTCCCCGTCCTGGTCACCCCCTCCCCCCCTCCGGCCTCCCCTCCCGGTCACCCCCTTCCCCACTCAGACCTCCCCTCCCGGCCACCCCTCCCCGTCACCCCCTCCCCCACTCAGGCCTCCCCTCCCCGCCACCCCTCCCCCCCTCCGGCCTCCCCTCCCCCTCCCGGTCACTCCCCTCCCCGCCCGGCCGCACCCCTCTGCCTCTCCCGGGCGAGCTGGTCCAGCTGCAGCAGGGCGGGCACGCGGGCGCCCGGGTCCTGCCTCAGGATGGCCTCCACGGGCATGCGGCCGCCACTCAGGCGGAAGTTGAAGTCGCCGAACCAGAAGACGCCGTCAAAGCGGGTGGTGACGTCCGCTGGGCAGAGGCCGGAGAGCCGTGAGCCAGCCTTCCCCACGCGCAGCCGCGCAGGGGACAGGCCTGGTCCGCGTCCCGGCCCGTCCATCCGGCCCGCCCCTCCCCGGAGCACGCGGGCCCCTCACCTGCGTCCGAGCGGTAGGGGCAGGTGTCCGGCACGTTCTTGGGCAGCGCCAGGCCCTGGATGGTCTTGCTGTAGTCCAGCAGCCTCTCGCCCACCTTCCCGTCCCCGGCTGCGGGGACAGGGGGAGCCCCGAGGGGCAGGGCTGGCTCAGGGCCCACGTGGGGTCCGACGGGCGGAGGCCGCACAGAGGGACCCGGCACCCCGCCCCCTGGGCCGGGGGGGCACTCACAGGTGAAATGGGACGTGATGAAGAGGAGGGAGGTGCCGAAGAAGGTGAAGCCAACGCCCAGCGCCCCCTTGGTCTTGATCTGGGACACGATGCGGGTGGTCACCGTGGAGCTCTCCACCTCTGTGGGGGGGGGGGAGCTCAGCGGCGCCCATGGCCCGGCGAGCTGACCCCGGACGGACGGGGGCAGCGGGGACGGGGCGAGGGCAGTGGGCAGCGGGCAGCGTCAGGGCGGTGGGCAGCAGTGGGTTGGGGCGAGGGCAGTGGGCAGTGTCAGGGCGGTGGGCAGCAGCGGGTTGGGGCGAGGGCAGTGGGCAGCGGGCGGTGTCAGGGTGGTGGGCGGTGTCAGGGCGGTGGGCAGCAGCGGGTTGGGGCGAGGGCAGTGGGCGGTGTCAGGGCAGTGGGCAGCGTCAGGGCGGTGGGCAGCAGCGGGTTGGGGCGAGGGCAGTGGGCGGTGGGCGGCGGGCAGCGGGCGGGCTACCTGAGCAGAACCAGATTAGGTCACGGCGGATGAGCAGGGACAGGTGCAGCGCCCCATGGGCCGCCGAGTGCAGCATCACGTAGTGCGGGCCCAGCGTCTCCTGCAGCCGCGTCTCCCACTCCCGCCTGCGGGGACAGCGCCCCGGGCGCTGGAGGCGGGGCTCCTTGTCTTTTGAGGAGGGGGGGTGGGGGGTGGGGGTGGGATGGGCAGCACCAGGGGTCCGGGTCTGCCGGGCCAGAGGCGGGGGCTCCGGACACCGAGGAGCTGATGCCTCTCAGGGCTCCGGGGACGTGGCCCGGGTCCCAAGGTCCGCCCTCCTCATCCCCCACCTCCTCCAGGTGACCGTCCACCGTGTGAGGGTGGCAGCAGACAGAGGCTGGGATGCGCCCGGGCCCCAGGGTGATGGGACGCCACGCGGGGCCTGCTCTCCGCCGCACTTGCAGCCGGAGACCAGCTTGTGCTCAGAGGAAGGAAAACACCCCCGTTTTAGGGACCGTCTGTGTGCTCGGCGTGGGGCCTCCGGTCACAGAACCTCTTCCCACGGCCCCCCTCAGCAGTGCTGTTCACAGGGACAGAACGGGGTGCCAGGCTCGGGGCACATGGGGCGGGGCCCTACCTGTCGGAGCAGCCCTCCTGCACCCCGACCACGTACAGGTCCTGGGCGTAGTCGGCCTCGGGGGGCAGCAGAAGCTCATCCAGGTTCACAGGCAGCTCCTGAGGGGAGGCAGCGCCTAGCGAGGGGCCGGGGGCGGAGGCTCCCAGGGCTCCGGCTCCGCCCAGGACCCGCCTCCCCGCCAGCCTGTCATGGCTGCGGCCGGGTTTGCACCTGCTCGCTCCCGGGCTGTGCCCCCAGCCTGTCTGGCCCTGAGCCGGCCCCTCAGTGAGTGCCCCCCATGCACACCCAGGCGGGGGCCCTGGCAGGAGGTGCAGCTCGGCTCAGTGGGCCACTCCACCCTGCGGCCGCCCCGCCCCTGGCTGCCCCTCAGCCCCGCAGGCCCAGGACGGGGGACCCCTGTGGACGGGAGGGGGCTCCTGAGGACGCGGGGCTGCCAGCCTGGGCCCCGTGAGCCAACAGGAGTGCCCCCAAGGGAGGCCCTGGGCTCCTGGTGACCCGAGCCACTGGGTTCAACGTGGGGAGGGGGGGTTGCCGGGGCCCCAGTCACTAAAGCGGGGGGGGGGGGGGGGGGGAGATAGACGGCAGGCGGGAGGGTCGCTGGGTGTGGCTCAGCCGGGAGGAACAGGCAGGAACCCAGCGCCTCCCGAGACCCGTGGGCACCTGCTCACCTTCTGGCCCTGCATGTTCCACGTGGCCACGAAGAGGGCAACCGTGCGGTCGGGGAAGTACCGGGCCAGCTCCTCCGCCCCCATCAGGGCCCCGCTCCCCAGCAGGCTCCCCGCCAGGTAGCTCCTACAGAGGACAGACTGAGCTCGGGTCCGAGCAGATGCCCCCCTCCCACCCCCCAGTCAGGGCCATGCAGGATTGTGCTTCAAACAACCAGATTTAGGTCAAGGCATGCACCTTGGCCTGGGCACATCTCCAGGTGGGGGTGAGCAGGAGGCAGCTGATGCATGTTTCTCTCTCACTGACGTTCCTAACTCTCTCCCTCTCCCTTCCTCTGTAAAACATGAATAAAACATACGTATCTTTTAAAACGTCGGCGCGGGTTCCGTGGTAAAGCCCAGGCGCCGTGGTGCCAGGCCTCCCCACCGGGGAGCGGGCGCTCAGCAAACTGGGCCCCGGACAACAGAGAAGCCAGGGCCCTGGGGGAGCCGGAGCAGGACGCCGGCCGCCTGCCGCCGGGCCCTGGGCCCCTCCCTCCGCCGGCGGGGGCAGGAGAGTCGCCCGGGAAGGACGGGGGGACCAGACATCCTTTAAGGAGAAGCTTGCGGTCCTCTGACGCCGATAAAGGCCGCGGATGCCAAGCCGGCCCCCCAGGCCCAGGCCCAGGCCCACCTGCTGCGCACGTCCTTGGCCCGGAGGGGCGCCAGGAGGCTGAAGGTGGACCTGGCGGAGCGCAGGGAGCCGTCCTCGGAGGCCAGGGGGCTGGGCGGCCGGCCGGGGCCCAGGCTGCTGTGGGCCCGGAGCAGCCGGCTCTGCGCACGGAGCTTGTACTCGGCGTGGTCCGTGTCCACCTTGTGGGCCGTCCGCAGGGCGTCCGAGGCCACGCTCCCCTCCATGGCGGGCAGCGGGCGCGAGGGGAGCCCGCCGGCCAGCCGGGGCAGGAGGTCCCGGGAGGCGCCCCAGGAGGAGGGGCTCCCGCCGCCACTGCCCGGAGTCCAGGGGCCCTGGGGGATGTCCTGCAGGGAGGTGCTCAGGCCGGGGGGGACGGGGTCCTGCGAGGAGCCCCCGGGGGGGCCGGCCCCGTTGCCGGAGGCCAGGTCCTCCTGGCTGCTCGGGAGCCGCCGCCGCCGCCGCCAGCCCTTCTCGTCCAGGGACAGGGCGCGCTCCAGCCGCGGCCTCAGAGGCGGCCTCGGGGTGAAGGCCTTGGCCTTGGCCTGGGGGTCCTCGGGGCCGCCTTTGGCTGGCACGTCCAGAGGGCCCGCCGGGCTCTTCTCGGCGCCAGCGCGGTCAGCGGCCGGGGAGCCGGGGAGGGGGGCCAGGCCCCCCTCCGAGTCCACAAGGTGCCCCTTGAGCATCCCGCCGTCCGGCTGTGGGGGGCCCGCCTCTGAGCGCCCCAGGCAGGCCGCCTTGGAGGGCATAGTCCAGGGCCAGCCCGCAGCACGATGGCGGCCACGCCGATCCGGAGCGCTCTCCCGGCTGCCCGGTGCCGGTCAGGGGCGCGGAGCCGGGTCAGGGGCGCGGAGCCCGGTCAGGGGCGCGCAGGCGGAGGTCCTGGGAGAGGTGCTGCGCGGGCCGGGGGCGGGGGCGGGGCCCGGGGCGGCGGGGCCTCCAGTCCCGGGGGCCCGCACCCCGCGGGGCGCTGAGGGAAGCCGCTCCTGCAGCGGGGATGGAGGTTCGGGGGCTCAGCCGGGGGCGGGGGACAGGCCGGCGGCGGCCTCCTGGGGGCGGATGCCCGCTGGGGCTGCTCCTCACGGGCCCGGGGGCACCGCCGGGAAGAACGCCCGCGGCCAAGGCCAAGGCCGCCGCGCAGCCCGGAGGGGCCGCCCGCCGCGCAGACCCCGCCCCGAGCGCCCGCGACCCGGCAGCTCTGCGGGCGCCGCCGCCAAAGGCCCGGCCTCGATCCGCGGCGGCTCCCGGCAACGACCGCGGAGCTGGGGGCGGAGCCGGGGCGCACGCGCCGGCCGCCCGCGCAGGACCCTCCCTCCGGCCCCTCGCGCCCGAGGCTGCTCCGCCCGGACCGTGACCCGCCGGGACCCCGCGCCCCACTCGGGTCGCCCCGCCCACTCCCCCACCCCGTGCGGGACCTGCGCCCCGGCCCCGGCGCCGGCCCGGCGAGCCCGCGCCCGCACTCCGCGCGCACCTCTCGGCGCCGCCCGCTCCGGCCCCGCAGCCTCGGCAGCCGCTCGCCGCCACCCGCGGGCAGAGCGCCCCGAGCAGAGCCGGCGCCTGCAGCGGCCCCTGGCGGCCGGAGGACGCCCACCCGCGGCTTTCCTCCCTCCGCATGCCGTCCCCACGCCCTGGTGGCGGGATGGGGTCAGAGCAACCTGCCCACCCACTGGGGTCACCGCCACACGCGTGGGTGGAGGCACCCCGGCACCATGGCCGCTGCAGAACCGAAGGGGAACAGGAACACCCAGGCCAGGACGACTCCACCAGCGACAGCAGCAGGTGCGCGCTCAGAGCGCAAAATACTTTATTAACAATCTGCAGTGTAACAATGTGCATTTAGGAAAAATAACGGCCCCTGGGGCTTCCTGAATCAAGTCACTAACAGGACAGGGGCTGGAGCGGCCCCAGGAGCCCACCCCCCCTTGACAGGGACAGCAGGACCCTAGCGAGGGGGGCCTTTCCCAGCGGAAGGACACGGGTCCCATCACATAGGTCTGTGGGCTCCCAGGCCGTCTCGTGGCCAGGAAGAGGCGAGGAGGACCTGTGCCAGGCCACATCCCATGACCCTCCAGGATTAAAATGCCAAGCAGAACCACAGAAACTAGTTCCTAGTGATTTTATAAATAGCCTGTCCTCAGTCCCTTTGGGCCTCACGAGACGTGATGGTCAGAACCGTCGGCGAAGGTGAAGCTGGAGGCAGTGGGAGGAGGTCCCTGTGCAGGTCCGCACGGAGTCAGCCCACAGGGCTGTGGGAAAAACCGGGGCACAAATAGCAGCTTCAGGAGCTTCTGTCAAATTATTCGAAGCCACTTTCTTCAAGATGTCGCCAGCACGCCAGCCAGGTGAGGAGCAGGCGGTGGAGGGCGAGTGTGGCACCACACGCTGCTCTGCCGGAGCCCGGCAGGTGCTCACGGAGCCAGGGCCAGCCACACGGAACACAGGCCGCTGTCTCCCTCGTGGTCCTGACGGGCCACACACAGGCCCTGGCTGCGGGGGAGGGCACCACGCTAACCACACGTCTCAGCCTGTTGGCACAGCTGCGGTGCCGCCGCCTCCCTCTGAGGTTGGGGAAGAACACGCCCGCCAGCGGCTGCTGTTCGGGGCTGGGGCACCGGGGCGGGAGGGGCCGCAGGGCCCAACGCTGGCATCGGTGTTGCTCAGGCCGACCCGCTCTCCTGCGTCTCCCATCAGGCCACTGCAGCTCAGCTCCCGGCAGCAAAGGGCGTCCTGGCTGCTCAGCGCGACCTTCCTGTGACAAGGCTCATCCTGAGCTTGTTCCTGGGTGAGGAGTGGAGCCGAAGGCCCTCCTGTCCTCGGATCTTGGAGCTGTGGTGATGGCAGCTCTGCCCACAGGAGGTGTGAGCACGTGGCTCTGCGGCGTGTCCATCGGGCACAGAGGGAGGCCAGGGCGGTCAGCCGAGGGCCGGTGGAGAGCCGTCTCAGGTGCCAGGTGCCGACAGCGGGGTCCGGTCTACCTCAGCACTGGGTACTTCCTCTGGCCAATCCTCCCCGGCCTGGCGCTTCCCGAGGTGGCCGAGGCCTGAAACGATGGGAGCAGCACTGACTCTGCCCGCCCCGCCCCAGGGGGGACCCTCCGAGGGCTCAGCTGCAACGTGGGCCTGTTACCCAGGCCAGACACAGCACTGACAAAGGGCAGATCTGCTCTGTCCCTTTTCACAGCCACGACCACTGCCACATCAGTGTCAGGTCTTGGGATTCTCTTTAAGGTGCAGGAGCTGGTTCGGGCTCAGAGGGAGCCAATACCACGGGCTGAGCATCTGCAGAGAAGGGCAGGCACCAACGTGCTCCCTCACAAACCTGCCCGACATGCAGCTGCGGGCTCCTGCAGAGGCATGAGCTGCAAGATTAAGGTCGTGGGGAGGAGGGGGAACCTACCACCCAATCCTGAAGTGAAAACAGACGGTTCCAGGCGGGGACAGGCCTGGGCCCTGGGAGGGGGAGGGGAACAGCAGGGCGGGGGAAGCTGGGCAGCGGCCGGGCTCAGAGGACGGAGGAGGGTGTGCACCAGGCGCAGGTGAGGTTTCCCTTCTCAATGCCCAGAGCTCTGCCCCCCAGCCAGCCTGTGCTGTACAGACAAGAGCCGGGAGGGAGGGAAGCAGGAGAGTCAAGAACCCCCTTCCTCTCTGAAATCAAAGCAACGTGTTAAAAAGGAAAAAGAACACCCCGGTGGGAGGGCACGGCCAGCAGGTGGCGGATCACGGCCCGCCAGGGGCCAGCAGTGGGCAGGCGGCAGGAGTGGCAGGACCGAGGCCGTGGCCGAGCCGGCGCCCGGCTCCCGCTCCGCCCAGGAGGCCGCACAGCTTACCTGTGCGAACTGCGCCGGGTTGTAGAAGGGCACGGATGCCGCTGAGGGCGCCTCTGCCGGGGGGTGGTCGCTGGGAGCCTGAGAACCACAGAGAGCGCAGCTCAACAAGAGACACCACAGCCACAGCCAGCCAGCTTGTGGGTGAGCCACAAAGCGCATGCAGAGGGCGCCGCGCAGGTTAGAGCGGTGGGCAGCCAGCAGGCACGCAGCTACTGCAGGTCTATGTCCAGCGTGGAGCCAGTGGGTGACACGCAGACTGAAGGCCACGTGATGCCTTCGGCCAGTCCCAGGGAAAAGCCTGGTCCACGCGACAGGAAGATGCAGCGTTCCTTTCCTGCCCAGCAACGGCCACGGGACCGCCGCTGCCAGCACACTAGCCGGCTGAGCGAGGGCCTGCCTGTGCTGGAGCAGAAAGGATTCTCCCTTCCAGATGAGGGCACCTACCCTGGCTTACCGACCGCTCACAGCCAGGCCACGCCGCCCGCGGCCACACCCAAGGCCGGCCGTTTGGAAACAGCCAATTCAGAGAGCAGTTACAGGCCCAGCCCAGCACGCCGGGGCCGCTCGCGGCGCCGCTGTGGGAAGGGGACGCGGGCGCCGCCGCGAGCGCCAGCACAGCGCCCGGAGGAGCAGAGGGGCCGCCGCGCGGGTACCTGCTGGAAGTGCTGGCTCACTTCTCGGGACAGGGAGCTCAGGGAGCTACAGCGCGAAAGCTACAAAACCGAGAACACACGGTCACGAGAGCCCCCGAGGGAGGCCGGAGAGCCGCGCAGCCGTGAACGCCCAGGTCCGTCCAGGCCTCGGCCACAGCCGCCGACTGCAAGGCCTGAGGAATGCAGGATCGGCATGCCAGGCTGCGGGCAGAGCGTGGGGTGTGACCTCACCCCCCCAAGGACTCTGCTCCCAGCAGTGCGCTGTCGAAGGGCACAGCAGCTCTTCAAGCCGGGAAAGCGCTCAGCCTGCTGTCTGCCCGCTAACACTCATCTTCCAGGGGGAAGCGCTGCCGTGAGAACGAGCTACCTGGCCCGGCCGGGCGGACTCTGGGCCCCTTACCTCTCCCCCCTGGGGACCATCCAGTGGGCAGGGGGCCGGTTCAGAAGCAGGGAGCGAGGCTGCCGAGCTCACAACCTGCCGGGAAGGACGGGAGATGCAGCAACTACCAGCGTCCAGCGAGCGAGCCTCCCTGGGCCCAGGCCAGCCTGCCGCTCCACGGAGGGCTCCTCGGCGAGGCGGAGCAGAGAACCGCTGAGCGTGCACCAGACACCATGCCCCCGCCGCGCCTGTGACCGGGGGCCATCTGGGCCCGTTTCTCAGAGCGGGAAGCTGAGGCCTGGGGAGGGGGTCCGCCTCACACAGCCGACTGAGGGGACCCGGGGCGGCACCGGCTGGTCCCTCAGAGCGCACACTCGGAGCCACTCCGCTCGCTTCACATCCAGTTCTAACCGCTAAGCACCTCTCTCCTGCCGGGCCTCAGTGAGACAGCGGGCACACCACACGTGGGTGACAGCGAGGGAGCCCCCTGAACAGTCGCCATGGACACGGCCCACAGAAGATCGAGAGCCGCTGCTGGCCAGGGAGGAGGCAAACCCCCATGGCGCCCGCCCTGTCCCGCTGTGCCTGCTCACCTGGGGTTCCGAGGAAGGTTCTGGAAGGGCTGAACCCCCAGCTAGCGCCTGCCCTTCCCTGCCAGACCCTTCTGCGGGCAGGACTCCCTCTGCATCTGTGCAAGAGACAGCAGGGAGGGGCTGCCACATCCCAGCGGCCGGCCGTGTCCGCCCACCCGCATGCATGCACTCTCAGAAGGAAAGAATGTGAGGAGGGAGGGCAGGTGAGGAGGGAGGGAGGGGAGGAGGGAGGGAGGGAAGGCAGGCGCGGAGGGAGGGGACGAGGCCCTCTGCACCCGCGGGCTCTCCTCTCCGGGACAGGAAGGATAGCGGCTCTCAGGGAGTCAGAGGTCAGCGGTGGCTGAGCAGACGTGCCGCCGCACTGCCTACCTGGGTTTGGTGTGAACAGCTGCGCCGGGATCGGGAGCGGGGCAAGTGGGGCAAAAAGGTCCGCGGGAGCGAGAGCCGGGTCGGCGCGCTGGGCCCCGCCCGGGTTCAGGACGTCCACGTAGCGCGCTCGGCTTCCAGCTGCAGGGGGGCCCGGTCAGGGGGTGCCGCCGGCAGCAACCCTCCCGTCCCCAGCAGCTGCGGGACGCTCCCCGGGAGAGGGCCGACCGCATGCTGTGCCCAGCACACGGGGAGGGCGGGCGCCCTCCGTCCCGCAGAATCAGGCCCCGGCAGGACACCGTTACTTCTGGCTGGACTGTTACCTGCTTTTCTGGAAAACATGTTCACCGAGGCTCGGGGGGCGCCAGGCCCGGGGGCGGCAGCGAGCGGAGCCTTGGGGAGCGCCACGGGGGGCGGGGGCGGAGCCTTCTTCTGTGGGGGGACAGCGGCCTCAGAACCTGCTCAGGGCCCCAGGCCCGGACGTGCCACGAGCCCCCCGCCCCCACGAACCTCCTCCTCCGGCTCATTGGTGTCCACCCAGCGGTTCTTCTTCTCGTCCCACACGATCTGCGGGGGAAAGCAAAGAGCAGGGTCAGCGCAGAGGCCCTGCGACAGAGCCCGCGTGCGCGTGCGGAGCGAAGCCGGACGCCACCACGACACCCACCGACTTGTTCTTGTCGTCAGGCAAGTGCGCCTCCGTCCTCCTCTTCCCGGTCAGCCAGCGCGAGAACCAGGACTCGGCATTCTGCACCAAACCGGAGCCACCCTGTGAGGGCCGCCGGCAGAACGCACGGACCAGCCGTGTGGCCCCTCAGGACCCACAGCCACACGTGGGGAGACCTCCTGCAGGTCTGACAACGGGGGGCCGAGCAGGGAGAGGCACCAGCGAGCACCACCCTCACCGGGAAGCACAGCTCAGAGGCACGTCCGGCAGAAGGGCTGGCAGGAGCGCCACCTGCCATCGGACAGCCGGATGCTGTGAGCGGCTGCCAGGAGGGTGGCCTGTACCACCTTCAGCGCCTTTGAAAGTGGGCCGGCTGCCCGTGCCTGGGCCACCACCCCTGCCAGGCAGAGCGGGTGCTGTGGGGGGGCCCAGCGGACCACTGTGGGGAAGGGCAGGAGGATGGGGCAGCCACAGCGGATCGCCCCGCACGGGGACCAAGGCTGACCTCCTCAGAGGGACAGGTGGGGCCGCCCGCCCGGGTGGAGGGGACAGTCCTGGACACACTGGCCCAGGACCTCTGGGAGCAGGAACGGCCCTGGCTGACGGCGGTGTGATGCGTGGGCACCACAGAACGCCCACCGCCGCGCCCCTTCACACCGCGGCTCGCGTGCCGAAAGCGCGCCTGGCTCAGTGGGGGAAGACGCTGCCCGCCCCTGCCCCTGGTGCCGGGCTGCCAGGGAGCCGGGCCGGCCCAGCCGGAGGCGCCCGTTACCTTCTTAGGCTCCTTGGGCTCCTTCTTGGCTGCTGGCCCCGTGCTCTTCCCTTCGGGAGCTGGCGCCGGAGACGGAGGCTGCAGCGCCCCCAGGCTGGCAGCCCCCCAAGCTGGGGGCGCCCTGGAGTCCGGCGGCATCCTTGGGGAGCCCTGGCCAACGCAACGTGGGAACCGGTTCCCCTGGGGCACGGCCCAGGAGCCCCAAACACCCCGAGAGGCCGGAGGGCGAGGGCGAGGAGAGGGGAGGAGGAGGGACGAGGGCAGCCCTGGCTCCTGGGCCCCCAGCGAGCCAGCCCACAAAGCAAGCGGCTTATCAAGGGCACCGGGAGCCAGGAGGCGGGCTCTGGCGGGAGGAACGGACGGACTCCGCGCCCCGAGCGTCCACACTGGTCAGTGGAGCATGGGCTTTTTAACGCAAACTGTCCCTGGTCAGTCTGCTCTCAGTACAGCCAGCTCAAATTTTCACTTTTCTGGACAGAAGGTCTCAACGCTAGCCCACACAGTGTGCTCTAAATGACAGCAATCGCCTGCTGACGGTGTCCATGCTGAGCTGGGCACCCTAAAGAAGGTTCCAGAAAGCGGCCGTATAAAGCATTTGTTGCTCCGCTGGGCATCAGAGCAAACAGGTTGGCATTTGAACCGAGCAGGTCTGATCAGATGAATCTGTTTCCAGAAACCCAGTGGACTGCAGGGACCCCGCGGCAGAGCAGGTGCAGGGTGGGGGTGGGGGAGCCCCAGGAGCCCCCTAGGAAAGATGCAGGGGGTTCTTCTTAAAGCGGCAGCTCCCGCACCACCACATGACCCTGCCCACTCCTGAGAAAGCCTGCGGGAGAGCTTCCTGTCTGCAGCGCGACTGGCCTGCAGGTGCCACCCGGGATCCCGGCCCCTGGCCCGCAGGAAAGGTGGGAGCAAGTACCACGTTCTCGGATTTGCCGCCCAGATCCTCTTCTCTCCACTCAGACAGCGAGCCTCTCGCTCGGGGGTCCTGGGCCAGCGCTCCTGTCAGTGGCAGAGGGGGCCTCTGTGACCTCGGAGCCGCCGGGGCAGGACAGAGGGAGCCGGCCTGGGGGGCGCGGAGGGGGCATGCGAAGGCCCCACTCGCCCTGTGCGCCGTGAGAGCCAGGCCTGAGCACCCTGACTGCAGCCTCCTCCAGCCTCTCCCGGGACAGGAGGCCCATTCGGCTCTGCTCCGGGCAACCCCCCGCAGACAGACCCACCTGAGTTCTGGGCCCGGAGCAGGTGTGCGCCCTCCGGCAGGGATGCGCTGGGCGGCAGGCCAGGCCCTGGGTACCGGGCCGCGGGGTCTGGCCCCGAGGGCTCTGCAAAGCCAGGCGCTGGCTCCCCAGGGCCCGGGGGCAGCACGGGGAACATGGGCACCCCGGCAGGCAGGGCGGGTGGGCCCTCGGGCAGCGTCGGCGGAGCTGTGGGGACAGTGGAGGAGAGTCAAAGGTGCGAGGCCACGTC
Source organism: Pipistrellus kuhlii (assembly GCF_014108245.1). Classification (NCBI taxonomy): domain Eukaryota; kingdom Metazoa; phylum Chordata; class Mammalia; order Chiroptera; family Vespertilionidae; genus Pipistrellus; species Pipistrellus kuhlii. Next base: position 626,680 of record NW_023425559.1, on the reverse strand, counting down.
TGTCCTGGCAGCAGCCCGGTGGGAGCGGCTGCGGCGTGGTCTCGGCACGGCCGCTCCCACCGAGACAGGAGGACCCGCCACCGAGCAGGAAGTGCCCGGACAGGAGGGCACTGCAGAGCAATGGACAGATACCCGCCAGCGCCGAGGGAGGCACGTGAACGCAGGACCCGACCTCCACTTCTGGAGTTCCTCCGGCCACCACCCGCCCGGGCACCCAGCGCCATGCGACCTGCCGAGCTTGGCAAGGTTATGAATAAGCACGAGGGAGGGAGGGGAAGGGAGGGGGAGGGAGGGGGAGTGGGAGGGGGAGGAGGAGCTGGAGGAGGAACAAGCGCCCCTGGTTGTCCAATCTGGAAGCTGCAGTCTCGAGAGGGGCTCACCTGACGGCAGCAGCCACACACCCTGACCAGAGTGCTCGCCGCTGGGTGCAGGTGGCATCAGCAGTGGGTTCTCAGTGCCCAGGTGCGAGGGTTGCTCGGATCCTGGCCCGTCATACTGTCCCACCTCAGAGCTGGGGCTGCTGGCACAGCGCTGGGGGAAGGCTGGGTCCTGACGCCACACCACAGCGCCCTCCTGTGGAGAAGCGCCTCAGGCCTCAGTGGGAGCCGACACCCCCCCCCCCCCCAAGCTCCTGGCTCCTGGCGAGGCCCTCCCTCAGCCTGCACACCTTCCCGCTGTCCCGTCCGCCTTCCCGCTGTCCGTCCGTCCCAGCACCCAGGTGGACACCAGGCGCCCGCCCGAGCAGTGCCAGCGTGGCTGAGCCGCGCTCACCTTGACCTGCCTCTCCACCCGCTGCAGCTGCACCAGCCAGGCGGGCTCCAGGAAGGACTCCTCCTCTGGCCTCTCCCTCAGCTGCGGGTCGAAGAGGCGCAGCTGGGAGGCGATCTGGACACGGGAGAAAGGCAGGCCCGTCACGCAGTGTCTCCACCCCGTTCCCACCGGGAGCGGCGCCAGGGGCTGAGCTGGCCTCTGCAGGCAGGGCCCCCCACTCACGGTGCCACGGGCCACAGAGCGAGCCTGGACGCCACGGGAGCCGACCTCTGGGCAGCTGCATGGGGTCAGCAGGGCCCAGACCCCGGAGCTGAACTTCCTGCCACCATCACTTGGCAACAGACTAGGCGTGGCAGAGCCAAGGGCAGAACTGACCTAGACATAGCTGCACTGATCGGGTGCGGGAGGTGGGCTGGGGCGGAGGGGAGCTGGGGGGCCGGGCGGGACCAGATGAAGCCAGCTTGCCTCAAACTGTCTAAAATCTCCCCAGTAAGAAGCCTCCCAGGTGTCCCGGGAGGGGAGACAGTGCGTGGCCTGTGGCACTGGCTGGCGCTGTCCCATCCCGTTACGATACCACAGTCCTGAGGCCAGTGGGTCAGCAGGACCCACACCCAGGCTGTTGGACCCGCCACTCCACTAGCGGCTAGACTGACCGCCTCTGCTCCTGGCCTCGAAGCTCTCGGCGGTCTCTGTACGCCGGTGGACAGACTTGCATGCTAACATGCCAGGGACCAGAGCTGCCCAAGGGCGTCTCAGTCTGTGGGTCGTCCCGAGGCCGGCCGAGCGCCCGCCAGTCCCGACCTCTCCCCGAGTCTGCTCCCCGGCCCCGGCCGCGGGGACGGCTCGGACCGCACCTGGACCAGCTGGCTGATGAGCACGGGCGAGTGCGAGTGCGGCTGCAGCAGGATGCCCTTGGCGATGACCTCGCAGTAGTGGAAGGCCTGTGTGGCCAGCCCCATGTCAGCCAGGCGGCAGGAGTAGATGAACTTGAACACCTGGAGCGAACACACACACAGCTCAGCCCGGTCCTCCCAGTCTGCAGCCGCCCGCAGCACCGCAGGCTGGGAACGTTCTGGACACCGCTGCCTCCCCCTCCCCCCCGCAGCTCTCGTCCCCACTCCCGGAGGCAGGTCAGAGCAGAGGACACGGCTGAGCTTCGGAAACCACTCTCTTTGGCCCCTCAGAGCTGCCAGGGCCAGTAGAGGCCGCAGGTCAGCACACACGGCACAGCCCTGCACCCACACGGACTGTCCCACAGCCGTCTCCTGGCTCAGATCATGCAAGTGCTACACACACATGCACACACGTGCTCACACACACTCACTCCTGGGTCAGATAACACTCCCCATCACACTAAAAATAGCCAATAGAAACAAAATATGTGAGGTTAATAGTATTTTAAACATTAAGACCCAAAATACAACAAAAATCCTCAATTCAACCAGGTTTAGTGTCAAACATTACAGATCAACATCTCCCCAAGATTTCCAAAAACACTGAGTTTTCCAGCCCGGAGCCCGCAGCCCCGCAGCCCGCAGCCTCGCCAGCCCTGTGGGCAGGCTCACCGGTTAGCTGGGCATGGGGCTGGACTGCGTGCCCAGCCTGTGGGCGGGCTCACCGGTTAGCTGGGCATGGGGCTGGACTGCGTGCCCAGCCTGTGGGCGGGCTCACCGGTTAGCTGGGCATGGGGCTGGACTGCGTGCCCAGCCTGTGGGCGGGCTCACCGGTTAGCTGGGCATGGGGCTGGACTGCGTGCCCAGCCTGTGGGCGGGCTCACCGGTTAGCTGGGCATGGGGCTGGACTGCGTGCCCAGCCTGTGGGCGGGCTCACCGGTTAGCTGGGCATGGGGCTGGACTGCGTGCCCAGCCTGTGGGCGGGCTCACCTGGAAGTTGGGCATGGGGCTGGACTGCGTGCCCAGCGACTGCGCGTACTCATAGGCCTCCGTCCTCTGGATGGCTTCGTTGGTGGCAAACTTTGAGAACGGCAAACTGTGGAGGAGAGGAGGGCACGTGCTGAGCCGGTCCCCCAGGAGCCTCCTGCCCCCCAGGAGGGGTCAGGCCACACGATGATGTTCTGGGCTGGGGGGGGGCACAGTTGTGCGATCCCTCACCTGTGGTTCGCTCCGATTAAGACGAGTTTCGTGGCTTTCTTTGTGTAAACCCCAAACCCCACTTCGGCCATGAGGTAGCAGAAGTGCGCAGCGTCCAGGAGGCCTTTCGAAGCTGAGGAGACACAGCGGCCACGCCTCGGTCAGGGGCTCTCCCGCAGTCGGATGGCGAACAGGAAGTGGCAGTGCCGCCCAAGGAACGGGGTCCGGCCCTTCCACCCGACACCGCGCACCGCCGCCCTGTGCCGCACGCACGGACCCACCTAGCGTGTCGCCCATCGTGGCCATCGTCCGGGACTCCACGTCCATGTTGTTGTTCAGGTTGGACAGGACCATGGCGAGGTGCGGCCGCCAGTCTCCCCACTTCTCGTCGCCGCAGCACTGGAACGGGAAGCAGGGGCACGCCTTACCCGGGTGGCCCGGGCGAGTGTCCAGCCTGCAGGGCGGCTCATCCCGCGATGAAACCGCCAGGAGCAGGGCCCACGCTCGGGCCGTGAGTGACGGGAGCCACTGACCGTGGACGCGGCAGGCATCCGCCCGGACATGAGCTGGTAGACGGTCTGCAGAGGGTCGTTGATCGGGAGACTGTTGGCGAATCTGGGGAGACACCATGCGGAAGCTCGAACCCAGCCCAGCTTACCAACAAGACCGGCCCTCTCAGCCCTTCACCGACCAGCCTGATCCCCCCCGGCCCCCCACAGTGCACGCCGCTGGGGATCACAGACGCCCGAAGAGAAAGACGAGGTGCTCACTGGTTGGACAGAGCTCAGCGCCGCCCTGCACAGCCCCGCAGCGCAGGGAGGCCCGCTTCCTCTGCCGAGAGCGGGACCCTGTGCCTCAGAGAGCCGCCACGGGCTGCCGGGCCAGCTGGTCCCCCTCAGCCACTGTACCTGGTCATGACTCTGGCGTGTGTCCGGCTGTCCATCTTGCTGGCAAGTAGCAGAGCATGACCCCACAGGCCGTTCTTCATCGCGGACTCCAAGGCGTCCTGCAGAGCAGCCAGGGTGAGCGAGGTGGCAGTGGCTCAGGTGACGCCCCAAACACACCCGGGCCACGGCCGTCACTCTCCCCGGCAGAGTGCCTGTGGCCGCAGGTCCCGCTTCCACAAACTGTGAAAAGCAGCATAGAACAAGCAGCCCCGGCCGGTGGCGTGGTTGGTTAGAATGCCGTCCCAAGGCACGGAGGTTGCAGGTTCGATCCTCGGTCAGGTCACATGAAAAAGGGGAACAAACCCACGTCTGTTTCTCTCCTCTCTATTAATAAATGGAACAAGCAGGTCAGCAGACACGGGACAATGGGGAGGCGGCACTGCCTCCCCCAAAGGGTCCTTCCCACCGGGGCCCCTGTGCATGTCACTCCCGTGGCGGACGATGCCTCTCCATGTGGGCAGAGCATCCCGAGCCACGTGACCTGGTACGTTCAGAGAACCTGTGACCATTACCTGAGCTTATCACGACATATAAGCACCAAGGACTTGGGGCTGTCAGACCCCTGCCACCGGGCCATGCTGAACTGGGCATGTGCCCACAGGGCCCCCCACCCTAGACCCGCCCTCCACTCGGCATGAGAGAGAACGCCAGCTCTCCCCAGCCCGCAGCCTCTGCACAAGCCCTGGCTGCCCCGTTCCCACTGGGCACCCACACCCAGCACACCTCCGAGGCCAAGCACAGCCCTGACAACGGGCAGCACGTCTGTCCGTGCACGTGTTCCCCCGACAGCACTGCGCAGGTGGGCACAGCCCGAGCTGACAGCGCGTGCATGTGTGCGGGAGTGAGGGCCCTGCGCGAGGAAACCACGCCGCCGCCTTCAGAGACGACGGGCAGATGCCTGTTGGCGGGCTGCCGTCGCGGCCGGTGCTCTGGAGGCAGGCCTGGCCCTCCTCAGCTTCCGCACTGAAGCCCACGCGGTGGACGAGGACACGCCCGCCCGCGAGCGGGACGCACCTTCTTGCGGCCATAGAGCAGCAGCTCCCGGAACCGCTCCGTCTCCTTCTCCAGGGCACTGGGGGCGGCCTGGCCGTCGGTGAGGAAGGAGAGCTGGGCCTCCACCGACTCCTCCTCCTCAGCCTGATCCAAGGCCTCGTTGGTGAAGTCGATCAGGTTGGCCTCGTTGGGCGACTTCCCAGGAAGCCACACCGTCCTGTGGTCTTGTAGCAACAGCTCGGCAATGTCCGTGCCCACCACGGTCTGCAGGCGGCGGGTCAGAAAGAGCAAGGCCTTCACTACGTCAGGACTCCCTCAGGGCCTGCTGGGGAGGCCCCCCCGGAGCCTGACAGACGGACCACAGACCCGACAGACCAGCACGGGGCCCTCCCCTCCCCTCGCCCCGGCGCACACCCGCTTGTCCCCCTTCCCCATGGCACTGCGAGCCGGCTCTGCGTGCTCGCCCGGCAGAGACCCTCCCACACCTTGGGGACCAGATCCCCGAGACGCCAGGCCGAGAGGCGTTTCGGGGGGAAGACGCACCCCATTCTGCCTGCACAAGAGGATGATGAAGTTCCACAGCAGGTTGGCAGACTCTTTGTCGATGAGGCTCTCGTTCTGCAGACACCTGGTGGCTTTGCTCTGCGCGAAGTTGATGACGTCCACCTTGTGGGTGTCGTCCCTGAAACAAGAGCAGCACTCAGTGCACAGCGCCGTGGCCAAGCCACGCTCAGCGCGGCACCCCCGCGACACCCCCGCTGGCCGTGCCCGGGGACGTACTTGCCCAGCGGCCCCGGGAAGGTGCGCATCTCCTCCTGCTCCGGCAGGTGCTGCAGCAGCGTCTGTGGACAGGGAGGGGCAGGGAGGGCAGCTCAGGGCAGGGCCCGCCACTGCCTGTGTCTGCTGACCCGAGGAAGGCCTGTCCCCCCCGGGAGGCTGAGGCGCTCCACCGGGGATGTGGCCACTGACTTCCACCTTCTGAGGAGAGCAGAGACCCATCCCCCGAGCTCTGGGCCAACGCACAGGACAGAGGCCGGCGGGCCGCCAAACAGCGACCACCACTCTGGCCCCGGGCACCCGCCCCCTGACCATCTCCCCAGTCGTCACTGAAATCACCAGTGACGGACACCAACAGGCCTCCCCTCAAAACCAGAAACACGGAAGATATAACACAAGACATACAACCGAACGAGCAAACAAAATGCCATCCCTGAGGAAAAACACCGTGTGCGGCGCTGCCAGACAGGACGAGGCCGGGCCAACCGCTCACCTCCATGCTGTGCACCTCCACCAAGGCGGGCTGTCCTTCCGAGGGCAGGTTGGGGATCACTCGGATGAGCTGGCCCCCGGGCCCAAACCTGGCACAGACATGAGGCACGGAGAACTTCTCCGGGGAAGTGGGTCTCGACGGAGCTGCAGGAGGACGCAGACAGGAAACAGCGGTGTCAGCTCTGGGCCTCGGAGCCAGACCAACAGCTCGGAGGTCGAGGTGCCCATGTTAACGGACTTTCAGTTGGAAGTCACTAATGGCTAAAGACCCCATTAAAATAGAACTTCAGCGTGGCTTAGGAAAACATTTCAATTGTTAAAAATGAAACCATCTCCTCTAAACCTATAAAGCTCCTTTAAAAACCCGCCCGAAGCACCTGCCACAGGAAGCAGCGCCCTCGGGCCCTCGTTCTCAGCGGCGGCGCCCAGTGAGCCTCATCTCAAGTCAAAAAGGAGGGCTGCTGCCCAGCTGTGTCTCTCCCCTCCTCTCTGACCATGTCCTCAGGCGAGGATTCCAATGGAAATACTATCTCAAGAGCTTTACAGTTTGCAAGAGCCAGCATTCAACCAGCCTCTCTGAGGCCTGAGAACTGCTGATGGGGAAAGTCTATGGCAGCTTTTCTAGGGGAATTCAAGTTCCCTCCAAAGGCTGCTTCCCCGCGTGGTCAGCAGGGGCATGTGAGGCCCCCACTCAAGAGCCTGGCGGTGAGCCTGCAGTTACACGTGTGCATGTGACAGAGGCGGGGCAGCTCTCCGGCCTGGGACAGGCCTGGCCCTCAGAGGGTGGCGTGCTGTGACACAGCGTCCGTCATCCTCATCATGAGTTCCCCAGTTACTACTCGCTCCTGCTTCTTGCCCCAGGCTTGTGGAGCTATGGACGGGTGACTCAGCGCCCCCCCCCGCACATGTGGGCACCCAGGGCCTTGACCACACACACCTTGCTCCACGGTGGGCCAGCTGGCGTCAGCAGGGTAGCCGTACTCCGGGAAGCCCTGGGCACCGCCAAAATTGCTCATGTAGGCGTCGTAGGCATAGTCCCCGTGGAAGGAGCCTGGCGGCGGGGGCGCCTCATAGGGCCCCATGGTCACGTTGCAGCTTCTGTAAACCTGACTCTAGGGACACAAAGCCGCAGCTAGTGAGCTCCCAGGAGCACCGCCAGGCCTGGAGCTGCTGCAGAGCAGGGGCCTGGGTGGACAGAGCTGTGGGCCCGCGCACCTGCTGCGAGTGGGCGCTGAAGCTGCTGTGGCGGCTGTGCACGCTGGGCGCGCTGCGCAGGCTCTGCCCCGAGTGCTCGCTGTGCACGCTGCGCCGGTCCACGTCGTCCCCGTAGGGGTCCCTGTGGGGCTCAGGGTCGTCGTCAAAACTCCCTGTGAAGCGAGGGTCGTACCTCCAGGGGTCGTCGTACCTCTCGGGCCTGGAGGGCCAATGGGGCAGAGGCAAGGGCGGGCACTGAGGCCGCTGGCACAACGCACTGCTACTCAGCACTCAACCCTACAGGTCCTCAGCGCCGCTGTCTGCACATCAGGACAGGGCCTGCCTCGCAGGAGGCCGTCAGATCCCGCCCCCTGGGAGGATGCCTGGGACCCAGGGGCAAGGTCAGAACCCGGTGACGGTTCGGAGGAGCAGGCTGCAAGGTCACAGCCAGCCATCACGCTGCTCAGACACAAGGAGACAAGGGCAAGCCAGTCCCAGGCGCTTGTTCTGCGCCCACAGTGAGCAGCGCCATCAGGCCGTCTGCCCGCCCTTTCCGACAGTGGCCGTGACGCCAGCGGCTGCCCGGGACCCCAAGCCGCAGCTGGTGGGCATTACAAAGCGCAGCTCTGGTTCCGTCCCCCGCAGCGAAGTGCGCCTGACCCACCTGTCAGCGTAGGCGTAGCTGTCTTTCCTGTACGGCTCGTACTCCGCGTCATACCAATACCTGCGGTCGTAGGGGCGGGGATCCCTGAACCCAGACCCATAGGAGTGCCGATCCCAGCGGCCCGGATCTGCAAGCAAGGGAGGAGCGAGCTAACACAACACGCACGGAGACACCGCCCCAGCACAGAGCCTGGCTTTCCTGCCGGGAGGCAGCGTGCCCCCGGACGCCGAGCGGCCCCCGGACGCCGAGAGGCCCCCGGACGCCGAGAGGCCCCCGGACGCCGAGAGGCCCCCGGACGCCGAGGCCCCTGGACGCCCAGAGGCCCCCGGACGCCGAGAGGCCCCCGGACGCCGAGAGGCCCCCGGACGCCGAGAGGCCCCCGGACGCCGAGGCGCCCCCGGACGCCGAGGCCCCCGGACGCCCAGAGGCAGGAGGTTTTGCTGGTCCTGTCCCCGTGTGTGATGCCCAATGGCGGCTGGCTTTCCCCCCAATACACACGATTAAGAAGATAAACCTGCTGCTGGCATCTTGGTTAAATTCTTGCCCACAGCTACTACCTTTTCACAGCTCACCCCATACCTCTACATTTCACTCCATCTCTGCTACCGTGGTCTGGAGAGGCTGGAAGCCCTCTCAGAACCAGAGGGGGAGAAGCTAACACACACTCTCAGAACCAGAGGGCCTTTCCAAAGGCCGTGCATTAGAACCGCCAGGTGTGCGCTCCGGCAGTGTGTGCAGATGTCATGTTGAAGGGGTGCAGGGGAGGCCGAGGGCTGTGAGCGGAAGGCGGCAGGGCAGGAGGGCCATGTTGGAAGAAGTGAGGGCTGCAGGCCCGGACCCTCTGCACTGAGCAGGACAGTTTGGCAGAGGGAGGAGCAGGGTTCCGGGACACGTCTGCCCCTCCAGTGCGGAGCCACAAGCCCGTGGCCACAGAGCAGGCAGGCACACTGGTGCCCAGGAGCTGCTCCTGTTCCTCCGACTGATGTGAACAGTCGCAGGGACAGGAAAGGCAGCCGGGCCTGGTAACGGCTCGTGTGGCCACATCACACGCGTGCTGTGACTAAGACACGGCTTCTGGGGGAAGAGCAGCAACAGAAGCCCTTCCAGAAGCAGTGCCTGTGGCTTTGGCTGAGACAGACTAGCAGGAGGGACTCTGCCTCCGGCCCCAGGGCGCCGCACGCCGGCTGCTGTGTCCTGCGAGCTGCGGTGGCCAGGCTGTCGACCTACCTCCATAGTCGTACTGGCCGCTGTAGTAGCCGGCGTAGTCGCTCTGGCTGCTCCATCCACGCTTGGAGCCGTAGTAGCCCTCAGGAGGCCCCTGCCTGAAACCACACGGGGGTTACCAACAAGCCACCTGCTTCTGCCAAGGGCGGCGGTGGTCAGTAGGGCTGGACCCGGGCGACAGGCACTCGTCCAAGCACTTGGTCGTGGAGAGTTCTGATCGGAAGCCCAAAGGCAGGCGGTAAGGGTCCCCTGCACCAGCGCACTGCAGGGCTGCCCGCCGAGAGCCACAGGAGCGCCGGCAGAGGCGTTCTCAGTGCCCGCGGAGCAGGGCCGCACAGGCTCCGAGTGTGGATGTCACACTCTGCCGACGCCGAGGGGCCCAGGCATGGAGGGAGCCGGATCTGACTTACAGACCTGCCGCCCAGGCCGTGCCAGTGTGCTCCAGGGAGGGGGGTCACAGTGCACCCAGGCTGGTGCCCTCAGAGACCGGCGTGGGCCCTGCCGTGCCCCGGCCAGGCTGGCCTCACAGAGCAGCCTGGCTGTGACCTGCTTTACAGAAAAGCGGGAGTTTAGTGGGAAGATCAGCTATCTGACCTGGGGATTCTCGAAAGGGCTTAATGACATTTTTGCTTTTTAATAGCAAGTTTTAGGTAATGCTTCATTAAAAAAAAAAAACCCTCACATTTTTATTGATTTCAGAGAGGAAGGGAGGGGGGAGAGAAACATCAATGAGAGAGAGTCATTGATCAGCTGCCTCTGCACACCATCTACTGGGATCGAGCCTGCAACCTGGACATGGGCCCTTGACCGGAACCGAACCCAGGACCCTTCAGTCCCCAGGCTGGGGCTCTGTCCACTGAGCCACACCGGCGAGTGCTCTACTACTTGATTTTTGCATCTCACTCAGCTGGGCCTGCGGCTTGGTGGGCGCAGCCCCAGGGAAGGCGTGCAGGGCCTCAGCCCAGCCCCCGCCCTCGCCGGCCCAGGGTGAGAGCGCCTGTCTGCACGTGGGCGGAGGGTTCCGAAAACTGACCCAACGCAGCACAAAACCAGGAGCACGTACCTCCTCGCCCCATGAACCTGCACTCGTGGGAAAGACCATCACAGAAACCACAGCCCAAGTCACCTCGAGCAGCGCCCCCCGGGATGTGATCCCGGCGGCCGGCGAAGACTAACGCACGCTCCTGTTGCATGGAAACACGCACGCACCCAGCCAAGGCAGGAGAGGGGGCTGCTCCCCAGCGCAGCCAGAGCGGTGCCGGCATGGCAGCCCAGGGGACACACCTCCCACCACCCGCCCGCCTCTGGTGGGTGCCTCTGCACAGAGGCAGCGCGGGCCTCGGAAATGTCGCCACACTGATCTGCAGGTGGTGAGTGAAGGGAAACTGGAACAGCCAGGTGCACCCTGGCTCCACCCGCCTCCGCGATCCCTGGCCTCCCAGGGCTTCTAGAAAACACCGGCCATTGCTCTCACTGGGTCAGAACGCTCCCCAGGGGACAGGGTGTCCTCGGGTGCTAGGACCCAGAACCTCTGTACATCAAGCACCTGGTCCGCTGGCCACACGCAGGTCAGCGAGCCCCTCTGTGGGCCTGGACAGAGGCCAGCTGCTGTCACAGACTCAAACCAGCCTCAGGAGCCACGGTTCTGGAAGGCAGTGCGTGGACCAAGCCTGCGTCGGCAGCCACCCCTCTCTGTCCCGCGTCTAAGGAACTGCGTACCCTGGCAGCTCCGACCCTGCGAGGCGGCACTTCGCCAGGTGAAGGCTTTGGGGGGCGGCAGAGCTGAACACACGGACAGCAGCCTCCCTCGTCCCTCCGCCCCAGCCACCGAGCGGGAGGCCTCTGAGCTCCAGCTCTCACGTGGCTGGAGGTGCGGCCAGGACTCTTTCAACATCCTTGTTTGTGGTCACAAGACCCTGGGCCTCACCCTGGAGGCTTTCTGTTTTGCACGGGGAAGTCCAGCCTGGCTGGGGAACCCTGCCTGAGGACAGGGGTGCCTCTGGGGCCCGCCCTGGGTCTGGCTGACCGTGGCCATGGCTGCGTGGCGTGTGCTGGCCTCCACTTAACGCATCTTACAGCCTGTCCACAAGGACAAGACGGCAGCACAGCAGGGCTTCCCAGTCAGGACATCACCACCACAGCCAGCATCACCTGGCAGACGGCCGGTCTGAGCAGTGGCTCGCCCGGGAGCTGGGCCGCTCCGACTCGGGATAGCGGTAGTTCTCGGCGTAGGCGGGCGCTGCGCCATCGTAGGGCCTGTATCTTGGATCGTACAGGTCGTAGATATCCTGCGGGAAGACAGCGTATGCAGCGTTAGGCCCCCCTGAGCAAGAGCACCAGCTCTGAGCTCACGGACCACTCTCCCCACGGCCTGACCCGGGACTGCCCTGGGCACAACAGAATCTCCCGGATGAGGCCCAGCCCGGCCCTGCTCCGGAGAGGCCAGCATGGCAGCAGGCACCCGGAGCCATGGCAACTCCTGAGGGCTGTCAGGCTTCTGCCTCCTGAGGTCTCCAATGCGGAGGTGCGGGGACCCAAGCTGTGCCTGCTCCAGACCATCCCAGGTGACAAGCCAAGGAGCCAGGCTCCATCTGAATGGCCCTGAAGCCACAGGCAGCCTCAGAGGGGGGGTACTTGATTCGTAGCGGCGTCCAGCTTGTTACAAATCTGACCGCCACGGCTCTGTCTCTAAGGGGCGGCAGAGGGAGGACCTGAAGCAGAGAGGAGGTGGCCAGGCATCAGCCAGAATCAGTTCTCCATGTCTGAGAGCCCGGCTCTCCGCCACTCCCTGGCACAGGCTCCCTGACTTGCTGGAGCTAGGGTGGCGGAGAGAAAGGCAGAGGGTGCCGGATCCACAGACGTGCTGCGGCCAGGCCAACCTCCCGGGCGCCGCAGCAGCGCTCACGAAGGACCTGGAGCGGCGTGTGCTCGCTGGCCTCCGGGGCTCCCAGCAGCTTCGCTCCCTGCTGTGGGAATCAAGTCCCTGGGAAATCTACACTCGCAGGGTCAGAGGTCAGAGGTGTGACCAACCACACACACACGCTGAGGGCCCACAACAGGGCACAGGCCTCCCATCAGCCGACCCGACCAAGCCCTGATCCAACCTCTTTTGAACACAAGGTTCCCAGCTCAGCCGCCTGCCCTGCCTGCCGCCAGTCAGTGCTCTCTGCCTCCCTGGCCCATGATCTGCTGCCTTGGCTGACCTTGAATGACCCTGGCCTGGACTAGAGGTGAGAAAAACCAGGCACGGGAACGTGTCCACCGAGCTCCCTTCTCAAGCAAATGCAGGACTAACCAGAGCCCGACAAACCACACCTTGAGCGGCAGCTCTGTCGCCGAGCAGAGCACTGCTGGGCAGCGGGCCTCTGTGCTGGCCTCCGGGCTGGGCGGGGCTGGACTCTCACCCTCCTCACTGCTTCCCTTGGGTTACAGGCCAAACCTAACTTCCCCCCAAATAGGTTTATTCCGACGGAGGCTTTGAAAGGCTAGTTTTCCTGCTGTCCTCGCGGAGGCTCCTGCCGTCACCACACACACCAGCTCCAGGCGGCTCTGGTCCCCCCGTGGCGCCGAGCACGGCACTAGGACGGCCCACAGGCGCCACCCAAGCAAAGGGCTTTCCTGCCCCACAGGGGGTGTGCTGCGTCACACCAACAGTAAGATCATCTCCGCAATCCAATGCACGACCACGCAGTGTGTGACCACGAGGTGCCGCGTGGCAGAGTGGCGGCGGCCGGAGCACTTTCCTCACGCACAGTGCACAGACCGGCGTCCCACCAGCAGAGCCCACCGAACCTGCCCGGAACCTCGCAAGGAAAGACCGCTGGTCCAAGGGTTCAGCCGCCTGAGTCAGGCCTACCTGGTAGAGCGGGGCTGTGCCCGGGTCTGGCGGGTACGGAGAGGGGTACTGGGCCGGGTAGCTGTCGTACGGGGGTCTGTAATAGTAGTAGGACGCCAAGTCCAGGGGCTGCGGCTGCATCCACTGCGGGCCCGGCGGCACGGCTGCCTGGCTCGAGCTGCTGGACATGGCCGATGCGCTGGAGGACGGAGGCGGCCGAGGCGGCGGCTGACCCAGGTCAGCGGCAGCCGTACCGGCAGGTAGCTGTCCCGGAGCTGGGCTTTCTGGGTCTGAGGGTTCTAAAGACGCCGCTGTGGGCCCTGGCGGGGGAGGAGCTGGCTCCTGCTGGGCTTTCTCGGGGCCACGTTGGTGAGGAGCACCTTTTGCCACCTGTTGGTAGAAATGGTCTGGGTTACATACTCCAGGCCCAGGCTGACTAGGATGACTGGGGGCGGGTTGCTGAGAAGCAGCTGGGCCATCAGAATGGGACAGGCTACCCATTCTCACAGGACTGTCCACGGTCCTAGTTAAGGTGAAGTCTAGGGCTCCTGAAGTCTCTTCCCAATTACCAGGGTGATTTGCCTTATTATTATGAGGCCCCAAGGCGTCGCTTGAGGGCGCCACCAGCAGGACGCCCGTGCTCCCAGCAGCGCTGTGGGCCAGCTCCGGCAGAGCCCCCTCGGCACTGGGACTCCTCTGACCTGGAAGCAAGTTCTTTGGAGCCGGAGGAGATGGAGGTTGAACCAGCACATTAGCAGGCGGAGTGGAAACCATTTCAGAAAGAGCAGAAACGTGTGGGAAGTGACTTTGGGCAAGGCTGTTAGACAGAGGCGAGCAGGTGAGAGAGCTGGCTGGAACCCCGGGCAGAGGCGCGGCTTCTCCAGAGTCAGCCCCCACGGCCCGGCTGCTCACGGCAGGTCTGTCCCCAGCCCGAGCATCTCTCCGGGTCGGAGTCTTCTCCGTGGGATGGGGCAAGGACCCGGGAAAAGGAATGGGCTGAGCCAGATGAGCGCTCTGATCAGGCTGAGCGAACAAGACAGGTTGGCTGTGCAAAGACTCAGTGGGTGGTGAGGACAACAGACTGGCATAACCAGAACTTGCCTGTGACAAAAGGGCCTCCTCTTCTCCCATCTTGGGAGGGTTCTCGAGGTTCTCAGAAGCACCAATGCCCTCACCGCCTTGCAAAGGGGGGAGGCAGCCCGGCGGCCGGGCCCGCTGGCCGGACACGCCCCTGTCTGGAGGTTGAACCACGTCGGACGGCTGAGGTTTCCCGGGCACGTGAAGCGCGGGAGCGGCAGGGGCCAGCAGGACGTTGCCCCCAAAGTCCGGCAGCTCGTTCTGCGCCCACAGAGTCGTGGCAGGGCTCTCGCACTTCATGGCTCCCTGGGCCCGGGTCGAGGGCCTCTTCTCGGGTGTCGCGAGTACCGTCTCTACGGGCGGGCCCCCGGGGTGCGGGAGCCGGTGACTGGCTTCTGCGGGCGAGGGCAGAGGCAGAGGACAGACCTGAGGTGGCAGGAGGGTCTCCATGTTGTCTGGTGGCTGCTCCAGGTTGCCAGGGCAGACGTCGGGCGGGGCAGCGTCTGCTCTGTGCTTCTGGTGGGCATGGGGCCCCCTCACTTCGCCCACCACATTGGCACGATCTACCTCGATTGGTTTTACTCCAACTAAGTGGGACTTCACTGGTTCAAAGGAACTATTTGCACTTGTCTGAAATAGCCCTGTAGGTTTGGGGGGGCTGGGGGTCAAGGGCTGGAACAGGCTGTGGTGGTAATTCTGGCTCATGGTGGTCACATCCGACTCGCCTCCCACAGGAGAAGAGTCGATCTGCTTAAAAAAGCTCCCTGGGGCCTCCTCCTCGGGTTTGCCGACCTCCTGCTGGATGAAGGTGCCCAGGTCCTGGGGCCTGGCTGCACTGGAAGCGCTCCTGTGGCTCTTGCTGCTGTAACTGGACGACACGCTATCGGACCGCACAGGACGCAGCGGCATGTCCAGGGCCTCGAGGTTTGAGCCCCCACCTCCTACGTGGCCTGTGGCACTGAGCCTGGGGCCCGGGGGCCCAGGAAGAGGTGTGTATCTGGGCTGCTCAGCCAGGGAGGAGGCATCCACATTCGGGGGCTCACTGGGCAGAACCTCCTGGTTCTGAGCGAACTCCAAGTTCTCCACATTCTCACAGTGCGAGCCGCCAGCGCCAGGAGTCCCTGCGCCCGCCGTGTCACCCCACACGTCAGCACCGGCACCCTTAGCGGCGGGCTGGCCGAGCTGCGGGCCTGCAGACCGAGGGCAGTAAGGCTGCGTGTCTCCTCCCGGCTGGGCGGTCTCGCTGCGGGAGGCTCTGCGGAAGGCCTGGTAGACGCCGCCTGCGGCCCCGGAGGCCGGAGGAGGGCCCAGGCCAGGGCTTGGGGAGAAGCCGTCAAAGTAAGACTGAGCCGTGGGGACTGTGTTTTCAGAGGAGAGGGTCTCCTCATTCTCCATCTCCCCGCCTCGAAAAAACATGGAGAGCATGCCCGAGTCTGCTTCCGGCAGGGCGCGGCTGGCCCTGGCCCCCAGAGGGCCGTGCAGATGGCTTTCCGGGCTGCTGCCCTGAGTGGAGGGGCTCACGAGAGCAGGGTGTGGCCCCTGCTCGTGACCGGCTCCGGGCCCGGGCCTGACCTCCTGGCCTGCCCCGGCACTCCCCGCTCTGAAACTCTGTCTGGACGCGCCTTCAGGATCAAAGGGACTCGCCGAGTGGTTTCCACTCTGCAGGGAAGCCGCCCCGTCTCTCCCGTCGGCCGAAGGTCCTGGGGCGGGAGGGCGGTGCTGCTCGTGCACAGGCCCTTGAGGCGGGCTGGACAGAGTGGGGACGCGGGAGACGCTGCAGGCCTGCGGTGCTGCACTGGCAACAGGGCCTTCTGGGCGGGGCCAGTAGTGACCTGAGGGCTGCGGGCCGCCTTGGGCAGGCCCCCACGGCCCGGGCATCTGCGGTGGAGGCTGCGGGAAGAAAGGGGGCGCCACAGCGCCGTCATGATGCTGGCCACTCGGGGGCCGGTCTGGCCCAGGCAGGCTCCCAGGGGGCGGGCCGCCATGAGCACCGCTGGAGCCCCCTCCTGGCAGGCCCTGAGCCTGGATCTCATGGTCAGAGCTGGAAGGGGTCACCACAGTGGAAAACGAACTTGCCGCCGGCCGGGGCTGCGACAGGGGCCTCGGCAGCGGCTCTCGGAGTCCCTGGGAGCTGTCCCCGGCATTGGTGTGCGGCACAGGCAGCCCCGGGTGCTGGAGAAACGCTGGCGGGGCCGCGCCCAGCAAGACGGGAGGGCTGCTTTTGGACGAACTGCCCAGCGAGGGGTTCTGCAGCGCCTGTCTACTGAAAGCAAACGGATCCGTTACCGGCTGCAGCGGGCAGGTTACCGCAGCCCCCGGTGCGCTCGCGGCCGCCTGTCTCCTGTACGAACTGCCAGACCAGAACATGTTGGGAGGGCTCCCGGCGGGAGGCGGCCCCACCGCGCTGGGCGGGACAGCCTGCGGCGGCGGCTGCATGGCGGAGCTCCTCACGACCAGATGCCGCTTCAGAGAGAAGCAGGATCTAGGCTTTCCCTAATTTGACCTGAAAAAGAAAAAGAAAAAGTGGCATAAAGTTCATGTATTCAAAGCCCTGGTTACAATCAGGAAAACTAAGAAAAAAGGACGTGACGGACAGTGACTTCAGGTAGCTAAGCCCTGAGGGGTGCCCTCTCCACCTCCACTCCCGCCTGGAACTGCGCCCCGACCTGCTCCGAGGGGAGCACCCTGGACGGAGCAGCTGCTGGCTGCGCCAGACCTGCTCTGAGGGGAGCACCCTGGACGGAGCGGCTGCTGGCTGCGTCCCAACCTGCTGAGGGACTTCGGCCGAGTCACTGTCTCTTCCGGGACTCAGTTCTGTAACAACTAAGGTCCCGCTGATGCCCTCGCCAGGCGGGCAGGGCGAGCAGAGTCTGCCAGGCTGAGCTACTACCCCGGATGAGGCCACCTTTCCTGGAACCTGTCACCAGGTCCAGCGTCAGCCTCTCCACCAGACCGCACACACTTGCCAGAAGGTTCCTTTGATCTCGAAGGAGCACCAGAGCTGAGAGGGCTCCTCCACGCTCTCCCAGGAGGGCGCTAGCTAGTACAGTGACACCAGCAGCAAAGCCAACCTCTAGGCGAGACAGGCACTCACCTGAGGCTTCACCCGCCTCATACACACGTGTTTGCCCGGGCCTGGCTGTGCACTGACAGGAGGCAGGTCCTCCGAGTGCGGGGCCGCAATGGCCAGAGCAGCTGTGTGACCCAGCGACAGGATCCAACCCTTCTCAGTAACATGCCGAGTGTCCACAAAACTCCCACAGAAAGCATCCTCTGAACAGTGTCTCCCGCTGTCTGTTTTTAAGAAGACACACTAAGTGCAATCTTGAACCGTTAACTTGTATTTTTCAGACAAAAATCCAATTCTATCTCTTTAGGAAGCCCGTCCTGCGAGTCAGTCCCTCTCGCCCTTTCCAGCAGACTGAGCTGAGCAATCAGAGAAAACAAACCAGAGGAATGCACAGCGTTGGGGTTTCCCCACATTTTGCAGACACACAATATTCTTGTTCTGGGCATCGTTCTGACACTCAGGTAAAAGGAAATACTGTGAGTGTGCTTTAAGTAAAGCCATTCACAAATAACGTCCCTGTCCCTCCTAAAAGCAAGCCCCTTGAATCTATCAGCTCACCACCCCGCTGCCCACACGTGTCCAAGGCCAACGGGAGCCCTCCACTCAGAGTTAACGGACTGACACTGGACGGCACCAAAGACTTCGTCTGCTTCTAAGCTGTCATCTTTAAAGTATTTTTTTTTTTTTATTGACTTCAGAGAGACAGGAGAGGGAGGGGTAGAAACATCCAGGATCAGAGAGAATCACTGATCAGCAGCCTCCTGCACACCCCACACTGGGATCGAGCCCGCAACTGTGCAGGTGCCCTGACCAGGAATCGAACCCTGACTCTTGGTTCATAGTTCAATGCTCAGCCGCTGAGCCACGTCACCTGGGCTAAGCTGTCATTGTAAAGTATCTACAGCTCAGCTTCGGCTGAGGGTGGAACCCTCAGAGCCGCTTCCTCTGTCTGTGGAACAAGCACCCGGGATGCCTCCCTGTGAGGCTCTGTGGAAGACCCTCCACCCGCCCCAGCAGCGTCAGAGAAAAGGGCAGAGCCCAGGCCCAGGGGACCTGCTGGTCAGGTGCCACTGTGGGCGCGAGGCCAGAATCCGGGGGAGTGGCTCAGGCCACTTCTTTCCGCACCCAGCCTCCTTATCTGCACCGTGAGAGAGCGACCAGGGCGACTCCTCAGGTCCCCTCGGGGTGCACTCTTATGAAATGATCCTTGATCCTCGCAGGGGATTCTGGGATGCTCCAACCCCTACCGAGTTTAGCAGGGAAATCTTATCACCATCTAAATCTCACAAGTTTATACTTAAAGGCTTTCCTTGCTGAGACACTTACAATTATCTTCAACTCTTAGGCTCAGCCCTGTTTTAGAGGCCAACACTATCACTTCCCTGCAAAGTAGCATTGCCCATCCCCCCCACGCCCAGCTGAGAACTTTCTAGCAATGCACCAATTTCACTTGAAACAACCTCCGAGAACCCTATTCTTTGGATCCTTTTTCTCTCTTCACCAGCAGAAAGCAGCACACTGCGCATCGCTCCTCTCCGGCCGCGGGGAACGCACTCCGCCCGCAGTCACTGTAGCCCAGTGGCCGAGCTTTAAGCTGTTTCAGAGACACCGGTGGGTCTCAGGGCACTAGCGATCCTCCGTACACCCAGCTCGGCCTTCCCGCTGCCTCCACGGGGTGAAAAGCACAACCCACTGTCAATGACCCGACTGAGCGAGTCACAGCCACGAGGCCCCTCCCAGGGCGCCGCCCCCCCCCGCCCCCCCCCCCCCCCGCCGGGAGCCGAACCAGCAAGCCCGCCCCCCCTCGCCTCTGCCCCAGCTTCCCCCCGGGGCGTCCCTGGCGGCGGCCCGGCCCCAGAGACAGGCAAACCCGGCCTCTCCACAGCGTCAGCCCCCTCGGACGTTCAAACGAAAAGGCGGGACCGAACACGCCTGAAAACGGGGAAGACCCACGGGCGCTCGGAGCGGCAGGGGCCGGGCTGAGCCCACACCGGGAGGCCTCCGGGCGGCCCGCGGCCCCGCATCCCGGCGGCTGCAGGTGAATGAGTCACAGGAACAAGAAACACGCCGTCCGGCCTCCCGTCTTCTCTTTGGCGATAGCAGCGCTCATGTCGCTAAGTGAGGGCGGGGAGGGGGGCTGCGCCCACACCGCACCGGCTCACCGGGCAGCGGGACCCGCACCGGGGAAGGGGAACTAACGCACCGAAGACACGCTCTGCAAGCAGCTCCCCCACCCGGGCCGTTCAAAGGGGAGCAGCAAACCGGGCTTTCAATGCTGCGGTGTCCACACTCTGGACTGTCATCCTCCCACCGCGGGAAGGGCGAAGCTGCCACCCTAACCTCTGGCCGGGGCGGGACCGCGAGCGCTCGGCCTCCGTTGCAACATCTTGGTCACCTGGCCGCGAAGTCACCGGCTGCTCCGCGGGTCCGAGGGCCCCGTCCACAGCGAGGACCCGGCGGGCGGCGCGGGCGCCTCGGGAGCAAAGGGCGCGCTGAGGAACGTCCGACGCGTCCGCGCCCCCCGACCCGGCCGGGCCGTGTCCACCCGGCTGAGCCGCCGGCGCTGGCCCCGGGCCCGTCCGTCCGTCCGTCCGTGCGGGGTCCGCGCCAGTCTGACCGGCGGGCGAGGGGGGCGGGGGGCGGCAGGCGCGCGGCTCCCCGGCCCCGCGGGCGCCCGCCCGCCCCGGCGCCCCGCCGGCAGCACCGGAGACGCACCGCCCGCTCGGGGCTGGGCCCGGTCCGCCCGCCCGCCCGCCGCTCTCCGCCCCGACCCCGGCCCTCACCGGCGCGCCTCAGGGCGGCGGGGGCCCGCGCCGGCCCCCGCCCGGCTGCTCCGCAATCCCGGGTGCCAGCCCCTCAGGAGCCGCGGGCGGAAGCCGGCCCGGCAGTTAAGACGAGCGTCGGTGCAGCAGCCGCTGCAGCCATCTTGGCACATCCGGCTCCGGTCGCCCGGGCCGCCGCGCCGCCGACGTGTCCGGCCTCGACGTCAGAGCGCGCCACGCCCGCCCGCCACGCCGCCAGCCCCGCCCCTCGCAGCTGATCCAACGCCCCGCCCCTCCCCTCCCATTGGGCACGCCCCCAGGTGGCGCGACGCTCCGCCCCTTGGCCCGCCCCTCCCCGGCGTAGGGTCCTTCACCGCGTATCCCTTCATCCGCCCCTTCGCCACGCCCTCCACCAAGCCCGCCCCTCGCCCTCCACCTTCCTTGGCCCATCCTTGGCCCCGCCCCAGCCTGCGTCCAATCCTTCACTGCCGCATCCCTTGGCCCCGCCCCCGACGGCGCCCAATCCTCCAACGCCCCATTCTTTAGTTCCGGCCTTAGCCCCGCCCTCCGCCTCCTCCAGTTCTCCAACGCCCATCTTTGCGCCCCGCCTCTAGCCCACCTGCCTGGGAGGGCGCGCGGGGGGCCGCCCCTAAACGTCGTCCCGGTTACGCTGACTCCGTCTCGCAGCCGCTTCTCGTTGTAAGATGTGTGGACAGTAGGGATTCTCCAATCGGACTCGAAGGAAGGATCAGTCCTGAACGACTGATGCCGGCAGGTGCACCTGCCGAGAACTGCTTTCGGCTGAGCGGAGAACGGGCGGTGCTCTGGCGCAGGCGCGTTCTTCCAATTCGGTCGTTGGCTTCGGAGGCTGGTAGACTGGCGGGAGGCGACGGCGCATGCGCCGACCCGCGGCGGAGTACGCGTGCGCACCCCGAGCCGCCGGCCGGTTGCCTGGTTACGGCTATCGCGTCTCCTGTTTCCAGTTCTGCCGGCGAAGCTGGTTTCCGTCCACACCTAGTTCTCTTGAAGCAAAGCCCGTCCGCTCCACAGAGTCCCAGAACGGGCAGGCGCCGCCGGCCCCTGACCCACAGGCTGCGTCGGAGCCCCACTGCCCACCTGTGTGCGCCTCGCGGATCGGTCCTCCTGTCGTCCCATCCTCCCTGGCTCGGCGGCCACCTCCACCGGCCCCTGTGCGCGTGCCCCATGCACACACTCCATCCTGTCTCCGCGTTGGCCGCGCAATCCCCAGGTCCTCTCTTGCCGGCCTAATGAGAGCCCAGCCGGGTCCCCTAAACCGCGGAGCCCCGTGGACGAAGGCTCCAACGGCTGAGTGGATATTTGTGTTGAATGAGCGCAAACCCCGAGGTACCGAACGATAGATTAAGCTGCTGGGCCTCGATCTCCTGCTCCCCCCACCCCACCCGCGGCTGCTGCCTTGTCCTGGCACCATCTGGGCACCATGCAGGATATTAGGGAAAAAGGGTGCTGCCATTTGTATCTTCCTTTTCCCGATGAGAAAGGGAGGCCGGACCCACTCACCTGCGCTCCTGCCGGGCAGGGACAGGCAAGGGCAGCAGCCGCCCCCCAGACCAGCTCCTTCCAGACGGCAGGAGGGTGGCAAGGGTCCCTGTCTGACATCACCGATGGCCCAGCCCTCCGTGGGGGCTGCTGCCACCGCCACAGGGGCTGGCACACCCCACCTGGGCGGGAAGGCGCCCCAGTCAGCAGTGGGACCCAGAGGCCAGGGAAGAAGGAAGGAGTGTGGCTGGGCTGTTTGTTTGCTGTGACGCTGGCGAGGGAGCCGCCACGCTGTCAGGGCCCAGGGGGTGCGGGGAGAGCCTGCGGCCCTCTGACGTGGCCACGCCACTAAGCTAACATGTGCCTTGCAGAAGCGGAGCTCTCAGCCTGTCTCAGCACGGGGCTGGGAGCTCCTGGTGGAACTCGGTGCCGGGCCCCGGGCCCCTGATCCGCTCGTCCCCCAGACCATCGGCAGAGGGGTGTCCTGTGAGCCCTCCGCCTGACGGCAGCCCTGGGTGCTGAGCGGCCTGGAGAGAGGAAGGCAGCCGCCACAGACAGGGCTGGCTGAATGGTCCAGGCCCGCGGTCGGCAAACTCATTCGCCCACAGAGCCAAATACCAACAGCACAACGACTGACATTTCTTTGGAGAGCCACATTTCTAAACTTCTTCGAACGCCACTTCTTCAAAATAGACTCGCCCAGGCCGTGGTGTTTTGTGGAAGAGCCACCCTCAAGGGGCCAAAGAGCCGCACGGGTCCAGGCGAAAGCACTGACTATGCCGGGCTCAGGCCCAAGACCCTCTGTCGCCCTGAGGAGCCCTGTGGTGGCCCGGGTGGAATCTAAGGTGGAGAGAGCATGAGCTGCAGAGACCAGCCCTCAGGGGCAAAGGACAGACTTCGGGATGTTGCAGAGGAACGAAGTGCTGGCTCCTGGGTGATCCCAAAGCTGACAGGCAAGGGCCTTGGGCTCCCTTCCCCTCCCTCCGCCCTCCCGCTAAGCCTTCTGACGGAGCCGCCTCTGTTTCTCAGCTGTTTGTAGCCTTGGAATGGGGGAGGGTCAGAGGCCCAAGGACAGCCATCCAGCCTCTGGGCCAGCAAGAGCCTCGGCTTTAAGGCCCAGCCTGCCCCCGGAGGCCGTGTGCCCTTTGCAGCTGCCCGAACCCCCTCAGCATCAACCTGGGGGTCAGGAAAGGCCGGCGTTCAAACTCGCTGAACCAGGGCGTGCGGCCCGCCTGCCATGGAGTCTGACGTGCTTGATGGGGCCAGAGGGGGGTGCTGTGGATGCATACCCTGGGACAACAGGGAACCGTGTGGGCGAGCTGGGAGGCAGGGTGCCGGCGGCTGTGCCCGGGCGGGGTGCTGCCGTGAGAGCCAGCGTTGTTCTGGGTCACGCTTCCTCCCCTTTGCCGGCACTGTCCGCCCCTCAATGGACGTGCCGCCCCCTCCCCAAGGCCCCTGGGAGGCGAGAACCACCTGCAGGTCGTCGTTGAGTCAGAGGGCCAAGCTGCAGCCCCTCCCCCGAAGTTCCACGGCCGTTCTTGTCCCCTTACCCAGCACCAGGGCTGCGCCCTTGCCAGGACAACGGGCAGAGGCTGTGCCAGAGAACCGGCTGACTTCCCACGGTTACGCCAGCCGCCTCTCCCATCGGTCCCTCTGTCCAAGGAGACCCACTGAGCCCTGGGCGGGCCGGGCGGGACCTCCGTGGGCTCCAAGCGCAAAGTACGCGCCGCTGGAGTGCCAATAGCTCCTAAGAAATTCTGATCACACGTTGAAATGATAACATTTTGGATATTTTGAGTTTAAAAATGTAGCAACTAGAAAGTGTGGCTCAGTGGTTGGGTGTTGACCCAAGCACCAAACACAGGCCCGGCTTTCAGCTTCATCCCCAGTAGGGGGCGTGGAGGAGGCAGCCAATCAATGTTTCACTCTCTCCCTCTCCTTTCCTATTTCTCTAATCATAAAAAAAAAAAATCAACAAAAACATTTTCTATTTTAAAGATCCCCAGTGGCTGGCATTGCATTTGCGGTGACAGTGTGGGTCTGGGCAGTGGGCACAGGGGCTCTCTGGGCAGCAGCCTCTCGGCTGGCTCTCTCCTGACCACCAGCAGCCGGTGGTCCTCAGAGGAGCCCTCGGGGTGGGGGTGGGGTGCCATCTCAGGCCACCCCCCCCCCACCCTGCACTCTACCTTTTCCCTCACCCCCCTGGCATGAACAGCCACATTAACTGGTCTGTAGGTGGTTGGAGGGCAGGCTGCTCCCTGCCAGGCCCTCTGCTCAGCCCGACCTGCACCTTGCGCCCTGGGCGCTGGGCTAGGGTGGAGGGGGCCCCTCGGTGAGCAGTGAGGCGGCTGGGCCAGACTGGGGGGAGCTGACCCCGATGACCCTCCTGCCCGCTGCGCCCGCGGCCCCCGGCCCGGCCCGGCATGGGCGCCGCTCACCAGCCCGGGAGCCGCGGCAGGGAAGGCGGGCGAGCGTCCTGTGCACCGGCGGGCGCGGGGACTGAGCTAAGGCGCGGGCGTGGCGGCTGGGGTGGGGGCTGTGGTTTGGAAGAGAAAGGGCCCGGGTGGCGCTGGGCAGCACGCCAACGTCGGCAGGTTGCCGAGTGCCAGGCTGGCAGTGACATTCACTCCTGGCCGTGACCTTGGCAGGCGCCTCCCTGAGCATGTTCCTCGTCTGAAAAGTGACAGGCTGAGTGGCATCGGCCCGCCCGGCCCCCCAGTCCTCCCCGGGAAGGTGACCCCCCAACTGGCTAGGAGAACGTGGACCTGGGAGGCCCTGGGCCCGGGCTTGAACGTGATCTCGGGGCAGTCACCCACCTCTCTGAGCCTCAGCTTCCTCGTCTGTCAAACGGGATCTTGGCAGCGTGGCAGCAGGTGGCCCCGAGGGGCAGGTGAGGTGCTGACAGTCAAGGATGAGACTCACCTGGCCAGGAAGGCCCGTGGGGACCACCTGCTCGCCAAAGGCGCAATGGCAGGGCGCGGCCAGCAGGGGGCAGCAGACACCGTTTCTGAGTGGGCAGGCGGAGCAGGCAAGTCATTGTCCCACTGGCTTGCCCCAGGATCCTCATTACCTGACTGCGCCCTTGGGGGCAGGGGGCATTTATTTCTGGGTCCCCCAGGAATGGGGGTGGTGGTGCTGAGAGCAGACAAGGATGCGGTGGGTGAGGAACGCGGCTCCTCCAGGCTCACACCCCTGATGGGGCTTGTCCTGATCTCTCCTGTGAGGTCAGCAGGCAGATGGACCTCACTTGACCTTAATCACCTCCGGAAAGACCCCTCTCCCCACGCAGCCCTGGGCTGAGGTGTCCTGGGAGCTGGGCCTTCAGCACCCGAATCTGGGAGACCCAGTCCGGCCCATCAAACACTCCTAAGTCGGGGGTCTTGGCTGAGCTTCGCCTGAGGGAGCGCCCGAGTCTCCCCTGGGCGGGGACCGGGAGGGGCAGGGGTTCTCCTGAGGGGGGACCCCGTGTCCGCTCCTCGCCCCTCGCCCTTGGCGGCCTGGCAGGAGGGGGCGGGGCCAGGTGTCTGGCGCCCAGTTTGCACGTGGCGTTGAGGGAGGCACAGAGGGGGCGTCCTCGCCTCTGCAGGGGCTCCGTTAACTTCGGGGAGCAGAGAGGTCCCCAAGGCCAAGGTGGGAACCCCACACCCTGAGGAAAGCCTTAGAAGACCTAACACTGCTAGTTCTTCCTTTTTATTTTTAATTTAAAAAAATATATACTTTATTGATTTTTTACAGAGAGGAAGAGGGAGGGACAGAGTTAAGAACATCGATGAGAGAGAAACATCGACCAGCTGCCTCTTGCACACCCCTACTGGGAATGTGCCTGCAACCAAGGTACATGCCCTTGACCAGAATCAAACCTGGGACCCTTCAGTCTGCAGGCCAACGCTCTATCCACTGAGCCAAACCGGTTTTGGCTAGTTCTTTCTTTTTTTGAAATGAATTTGTTGCGATAAAACCCACAGAATCTAAAGTTGGACGTCGATGCAATTACACACAGACCTGGACGCCTTCCTTCCCCCGGCCTCATGTGTCCACTGCCCGCTGCCCCCCTTTCAAGGCTGCAAAAACCGCGTCCGTGTGTTCCGGGGCCGGTGCTCCTAACAGCGCGACCGGAGAACACGGAGGAGGTGGCGGACACGGGCTGGCCCGCCCGACGACGACGACGGAGGGAGAGGTCCAGGATCCTCAGCCGCCACCGGCCACCCAGGCGGCCAAGGACCTGGCCCCGTGGTCGGCAAACTGCGGCTCGAGAGCCACATGTGGCTCTTTGGCCCCTTGAGTTTTCAGCAAAGGCCAGCTCAGGAGTTCCCTAATTAAGCTAATAACAATGTACCTACCTCTATAGTTTAAGTTTAAAAAATTTGGCTCTCAAAAAAAGTGTCAATCATTGTCCTGTTGATGTTTGGCTCTGTTGACGGATGAGTTTGCTGACAGCGGCCCTCGAGGGTGGCACGAAGCTGTAGGTGAGGGCTCCCTGAGGGGAGAGCGCAGAGGCTGGAGGGAGAGGCAGGGCTAGGGTTCGAGTGTCCCTCGGACCTGAGCACCGGGCCCCTGTCGGCCTGTGGTGGGCGTCCAGGCCATGTGTGAGGGGCGCGTGCAGGCCGGCTGGGAGGCCAGCACCGTGAGGCCCGGGAGCTAGTCCACACCAGGCGGTGAGTGCCACGGCGCCTACAGCCTCGTGTCACCCAGGCCCCTGGGTGGGCTGCATGCACCCGGCTCTCTGCCACATCCCCACCCTCTGGGGGGGAGGGGCTGGCAGGGCTGGTGGGGACTGGAAGTTGTGGACTCAGCAAGGCCAGGGCGGGCATCTCTCCATCGCACTCCTGTCTGAAAAGGCGGAGGGATTCGGGGTGCCTCTCCCCCCGCCCCCCCAAGGGAGCCCACAGCGCGGCCGCATTTAGGGAAATCTGGGTGGCATCAGTGTCGTCTTTATTGCAAATCCGTTAACAAAACAAAAGATGAAAAAAATACATCATTTTTACCACCTACAGTTTCACATGTAGTTATTTTACAAAAGATTCCATTTCCTGTAAACTACACTCTATCGTATAAAACAGTAAGAACCCACATCTCAGGATGGGTCCGGTCACACCCACAGGGGATGGTACGGCGTCGCCCCTGGCGGGGCTGGAGGAGCTGCTGAGGAGGCGGGCACCCGCCGGGCACGGGCACCCCTCCCGGGCTCGCTCAGGAGCCGCGCAGCGCTGCAGGTCGAGGCCAGGGGTGCGAGTGGGACCCATTCCGACCCCCTCCCCGGCGTGACCCAACAGGCTTGTTCACTCAGACTTTTTAAACAAAATCCACCTTTAAAGGTTATATACAGACACTTATTGTGCCACAGGCTCATACTTGATATTGTAAGACTCTGCTCCTTCCCCGGCCCGCCCCCCCCCCCCCCCCCCACGCAGGAGGGGCCCGGAGCAGGCTGCTGTCCCCGGGGACCCCCGGCCCCGCACACCCGCCCCCGGCCTGACACAGTGGGGGGGGTGTTCCCGAACTGGCGCAGGGTGCTCTGGGCTGAGTGCTGGCCCACCCGCTGCGGGGCCTGGGAGACGTGGAGCAGAGGTGCCTGGGGGCGGCAGGGCGCCCCGGCTGTGCCTCCCCCACAAAAGGGGATGATCCCTCCACGCAGGCCCGGGGGCCACCATGCCTGACCTCTCCCACTACCAGGCGCTGAGACGCCAGGGCCCGGGGTGGGGAAGCTTCCAGAAGGAATAAGACTGGGCAAGACCCACGCAAGACTCCATAACACTGACCCTGAAACAAAGATTCACGATGGGGACCCCGAGCGCACGCCGTCAGCAGCATGCTCTCTGAAAGCCACTGAAAAGCACCCGCACCTGTCACCCACCCCGTCTCCTGCTTGAGATGCGAACGGCCCTCGTGCCGGGTGTGGGGTGCCTGCAGCTCTGGGCGCGGGGGGCGCGGGGTGCCGGGAGATCGCACCGGCCCAGCCCCCAGGCGGCTTTTTGGACGGCGCTGGCTCAGACCTCCGGTGTCTTTCTTTTTTGGATTTTCAAAAAAGAAATCAATAAATAAGTGGCATGCGTACACCGTGAACCTTTGTGTGTGTCACACACACGGAACCCTTTTCCCGGCGGAGGGAAGCCGTGGCCGAGAGCTGCCAGTGTCCTGGGAGAGAGGAGTCCCTGCCGGGGCCGGAGAACAAGGTACGTATAAATAACAAGGCAGTGTTTCCACGTGAAATGAAAGTACATAAATAAATACTAAAAAAAGTCCACATCTGTCCTCTTGTTCTGAATAAAAACGTTCCTTAAAAAAAATAATAAGCTCCTTTGGTCGGCCGGTGTCCTCGGAGTGCCGGGCGAACGCCCCGGCAGGGCCCGGGGAAGGCAGGTGGTCCCGTGGCCGGGCCCGGTGGCCGGAAGCGTGGCTCCGTGGCCGGCTCTTTACTTGAACGCCTCCGGGATGTGGGCGATCTGGGACTGCGTGCTGGTGGGCGGGCTGGAGATGCCCTCGGACCAGTCGGAGAGGTTGGAGTGGGGGGACGAGCTGGACCACTGGTCGGGGGACTCGGGGGACGGGGTGAGGAAGGGGTGCTCGGGCACCTGCAGCTGGTGGCTGGGGGTGTTGTCCACGGGCGAGGAGGAGCAGCTGTGCTGGGAGGGCGGCGTCAGGAACTGGGCGGTGGCCACGGGCGGGCCCAGCGAGGGCGGCAGCGCCGTGGGCAGGGCCTGGCTGTCCTGGGGCAGGATGGTGTGCGCCGCCAGGCCGGGGCCCAGCGGCTGCACGTCCGCCTGGCTCGGCTCCCTGCCCAGGAAGCCCCGGCCCAGGGGCCCGCCCGTGGCGGCGCTCACGCCCAGGTGCGGCTGGGGCGGCGGCAGGCTCTGCGGCTGCATCGGGAGGCCCTGAGGCGGCGGCTGCACCGGCTGTGCCTGCACCAGGTGGGGCTGGGTGGCCAGCCGGGTGCTGGGCAGGGCCTGGTAGCTCAGCATCTGGGACAGGGTGGAGGCGGAGAGGCCGCCGTGCAGCGGGCCCATGGCGCCGTGCTGGAGGGCGGGCGCCGGCGTGCTCAGCGGGCCGGGCGCCACACTCCCGCGCAGGGGGTTGTACTGGTTGGGCACCAGGCCGTTCTGCAGCCGGGACAGCCACTCGCACTGGCCGTTCAGGCCGGTGGTCCCGCCCACGGTGAAATTCACAGCCCCGCTGCCGCCGGCGCCCGAGGCCACGGGCAGGTGGGAGAGGCGTGGCGGCCCCGCCTCGAAGGCCAGCCGGCCGCCGGCACCCAGGGCCGCCATCTCGGGCTTGGCCGCCACGCCCAGGTGGCCCATGCCCAGGTGGGTGTCGGGCATGCCCGGCAGGTGGCTGAGGGGCATGGACTGTGACGGCTGGAAGGGGGAGGGCAGGAGGGGCGGCGAGGCCACGTCGGACAGGTAGCCGCCGTGGGGAGACTCGAGGGAGTCCACGGGCGACAGCACGCTGGAGCTGTCCAGCAGGCAGGCCTTGCCGTCCGGTGCCTTCTTCCGCCGCGCCTTGAGGTCCCGGGCCTCCTTGCCGCCGGCCAGGCCCTTGGTGCTGGGCTTGCGCGCCTTCTTGCCGGGCGCGGCCGGCTTGAGGCTGCCCAGGTAGCCGCTGGGCGAGCAGAGCGGGGGCGACAGGGTGGGCGGGCCGCCCAGGGCGCCATGCAGCGGGGGGCTGCGCACCAGGCTGTGCTCGTCCAGCAGCCGCACGATGTCGTGGTGCATGCGCTCCTGGGCGATGTCGCGGGGCAGCCGGTCCATGTGGTCCGTGATGTCGCGGTTGGCGAAGTGGTCCAGCAACACCTTGGCCGTCTCGTAGCTGCCCTCCCGGGCGGCCAGGAACAGGGGCGTCTCCTCCTGGCACACGCACGGACAGAGAGGTCACCCTCCGCAGCCCGCACCGGGACCCGGCCTGCGTCCCACCGCCAGCGGGGGAGCGAGCTCCTTTGCCCGGCCCCGGCCTCCGGCCACGGCCCGCCCCACCCCGGCTCCTTCTTTTTGAAAAAGCGTCTTTACTGATTTCAGAGAGGAGAGAGGAGAGAGAGAGGAACATCAATGACGAGGGAGAATGGGTGCTCGGCTGCCTCCTGCACACCCCCTAGGGCCGTGGTTGGCAAACTGCGGCTTGAGAGCCACAGGCGGCTCTTTGCCCCTTGAGGGTGGCTCTTCCACAAAATACCACGGCCTGGGCGAGTCTATGTTGAAGAAGTGGTGTTAGAAGTTGTTTAAGCTAAAAAAAACTTGGCTTTCAGAAGAAGCGTCAGTCACTGTACTATTGACACTTGGCTCTGTTGACTGACGAGTTTGCCGACCACGGCCTGAAAGGGATCGAGCCTGCAACTTGGGACCCTGACCTTCTGGTTCACAGGCTGACGCTCAACTCCTGACCAAGTTTTCTCAAAGACACAGCCTGACACGACCCTGAGCCGCCCAGAGCTGGTCTGTGGGGTGACACGTTCTGAATCGGGAGGGTTTACCTTCCTGGGGGCGGTCACAGACTCCACGGGAATTCTCCTCTTTCCCCCCAAAAAGCTGCACAGACCCCAACGTGGCAGCACCAGGGCTGGGGGTCCCAGGAGGGTAGGGACCCGCATCCTGATGGCCCCACGTCATGCTGACAGCTCCACCCGGGGCTCGGCTTCCTCATTTGCACAGTTGGCATGCCACGTGCCCCCCTCCCCCCAAGCCACACTGGGCGTGAAGCCTGAGGAGCCAGCCTGGCTCTCACAATGCCCTGGCAATGGCCTGATGCAGTACCCAGTCCCGTGTCCACCAGCGCCCCCTAGTGCCCAACACTTCGGGCGCAGGTTCCGGAGGCCAGGGGGTCAGACTGGAGCCGGGGAAGTTTCTTGGCCACGGAGAGACTGGCCACAGGGTGAGAGGGCGGGTTTGCCAGCAGGAAGGCAGCCACTCACGTTACCACGTTACCTCTGGGGCCACTCAGTCCCTGAGCCCCACAACCACCCACCAGGGTTCCAGCTCAACCCACACCGTCTAGGCCACCTGCCCTGCCCGGGGGCGGGGAGGGAGAAGGTCAGTCCAGGTCACTCCTATCTGAGGACCGATGCCTGCTGGGGGCAGCCCCGTGCTTGGGAAGGCGCGGTAAGCACAGGCCAGTGAAGGAGGCTGTGCTGAGCTACGGGGTCTGCGTCTGGCATGGGCCAGTTCCCTGAGCCCAGCCTGGGCCCCATGCTCTCACACCCAGGGCCCCACGCTGCCCTCACACCCAGGGCCCCACGCCCAGGCCCCACGCCGCCCTCATGCCCAGGGCCCACGCTGCCCCCACGCCCACCTTGTTGCTCTGCATGTCCTTGTTGGCCCCATTCTTGAGGAGCACGAGGGCGGCCTCCACGTTGTTGACGGCGGCGGCCCAGTGCAGGGCGGACTTGCCTGTGAGGGCGGCAGAGGCCGGGGTTGGCGGGCGGAGCGGGGGCAGGGGCGGCGCCCGTTCCCGCGGCCCGCGGTGCCGCCTGCTCACCCAGGTCGTCCACGGCGTTGACGTCGGCGTGCGAGTTGATGAGGTCCTCCAGCATGCCCTCCACCGCCAGGCGCGCGGCCAGGATCAGCGGCGTGGTGCCGTCGTGCATGCGGGCATCCAGGTCCGTGGCCCGGTTCCGGATCAGGATCTGGGGGCAGGGGAGGTCTCAGGCTGGGGGAGCGGAGCCCAGGGCCATCTTGGGGAAGACCCGAAGGCCATGATGTGAGAAGGCGGGGGGAGGCGGGACTCCGCCGGCAGCTGCTGAGGGCAGGGTCAGGCCGGACGCAGGCGGTGCTGCCCACAGACCAGCCCCTTGGTGCCCGCACGTGGCCTTGGTGCAGAGGCCGCGCCACCTCAGAGCAGCGGAGCCCGCCCAGCTAGGACACCAGCCACCCCTGCGGAGGCCACGCCTGGGGTCAGGGGTCAGGGTCCGGTGACCGGAGACGCCGGCCCGGCCGAGGACAGTGGGGGCGGCGGCCGCCCACCTGGAAGACGCCCTGGGCGTCGGCGGACACGGCCGCGTGCAGGGGCGTGCGGCCCATGTTGTCCTGGATGTTGGCGTCGGCGCTGGCCTCCAGCAGGCGCTTGGCGGCGTCGGAGCGGGAGTAGCGGGCGGCCAGGTGCAGGGCGGTCTCGCCGGTGCGGTCGGTCTGGTTGTGCAGGCTGGCGCCCTGGTAGATGAAGTCCGAGATGACGGCCGGCGCGTCCTCCTCCTCCTCGCTGTGGCCCGTCTCCAGGCCGCCTCCGCTGCACGAGGCGATCATGAGGGGCGTGAAGCCATCTGCGGGGCAGGGCGGGCGGTCAGCGCGACAGCCTGGGTGCCGCCCGAACCAGGCGGGCTTCCCTGGGACAGAGCCACGCCGGGGCCACGTGGCCCGTGGCCCCAGCCCGGCGCTCTGCTTACGGCCTGCGAGAGCTTCTCCGACACCCCCCTTCCCCCAAGAGAAAAGACGCCGTGAAACGCAGTGGGCCCAGCCGGCGGGCCTCAGGGCTGAGCGCCCACCTATGAACCAGGAGGTCAGGGTTCGACTCCCCGTCAGGCACAGGCCTGGGTTGGGCTCCATCTCCAGTGTGGGGCGTGCAGGAGGCAGCCAAGCCATGGTTCTCTCTCATCAGTGATGTTTCTCTCTCCCCCCTGTCCTCTCTCTCATCAGTGACGTTTTTCCCTCTTTCCTGTCCTCTAAAATGAATAAAGACATAAAAAAAAATTTTTTTAAGCTTAATAGCATGTCATTTCAAAAATACTTTCATGGATTTCAGAGAGAAAGGGAGAAAGAGAGAAACTTCAGTGATGAGAGAGAACCATGGATCGGCGGCCTCCTGCACGCCCCCCACTGGGGAGTGAGCCCCCAGCCCGGGCCTGTGCCCTGACCGGGAATCGAACCCTGACCCCCGGTCCATGGGTCAAGCACGGAGCCAGGCCACCGGGCAGAACATATTAAAAAAAACCCTAAATATGAAAACGCAGCCAGAGACCAGCACCAGGTGCCTCAGGGGAAGAGACCGACTTCCGGGCAGAGTGGGCTGTGGTCAGCCGGGAGGCGGCCGGGAGGACTGAGCACCCGCCCCTCACCCTCAGAACAGGGACCCGGCTCGGGGGCGGGGGTCTCGGGGGCGGGGTCAGGGGCGGGGTCAGGGGGCGGGGACAGGGGACTGGGGGGCCAGGGGCTCAGGGGCGGGGTCAGGGGGCGGGGTCAGGGGACTCGGAGGCGGGGTCAGGGGTCTGGGTCAGGGGACTCGGGGCGGGGGCGGGGTCAGGGGGCTCGGGGGCGGGGGGCTCGGGGGTGGGGGCGGGGTCAGGGGGCGGGGGCGGGGTCAGGGAGCTCGGGGGCGGGGGCGGGGGGCCTCGAGGGCAGGGGCGGGGCCAGGGGGCGGGGGCGGGGTCAGGGGGCTCGGGGGCGGGGGCGGGGGCGGGGGGCGCGGGGGCGGGGGCGGGGTCAGGGGACTCGGGGGCGGGGTCAGGGGGCTCGGGGGCGGGGACAGGGGACTCGGGGGCGGGGTCGGGGGGCTCAGGGGGCTCGGGGGTGGGGGCGGGGGGCTCGAGGGCGGGGGCGGGGTCAGGAGGCTGGGGGGTGCGGGGGGCTCCGGCCAGGGAAGCGGGCTCCGGGCGGGGCGGCCGGCCGCGCACTCACCGGGGCCGCGCACGTTCACGTCCATGCAGTCGGCGTCGGCCTCGCCCTGGGGCGGCGTGGGCGCCATGGCGGACGCCCGCAGGTCCGCGGCGTCCAGGTGCTGCTGCGTCCACTGCCGGTGGTCCGCCTGCGCGTCCGGGTCCGGCAGCGCCACCGGCTCCTCGAACTGCGGGCGGGGCGGGCGGAGAGCCGCGTCACTCACGTCACGTCACACGTCACTCAGTCACGTCACGTCACGCCACGTCACTCACGTCACGCCACGCCAGGCCGGCGGCGGGCGCCCCCCTGGCCCCGACTCACCCGGAACTTCTTGGCCTCCAGGTCCTCGTCGCCCCACTCGTTCTGGTTGTCGTCGATGAGGGCGCCGTCCGAGCAGTTCTTCAGGGGCCTGGGGGGGAGGGGGCTGAGCGGGCTCCCGGGACCCCGGCCCGCATGTGCCCCGCCCGGGGCCCGATGCGCCCCGCCCGGGGCCCGATGCGCCCCGCCCGGGGCCCGCATGTGCCCGGCCCGCGGCCCGATGTGCCCCGCCCGCGGCCCGCATGTGCCCGGCCCGGGGCCCGATGTGCCCGGCCCGCGGCCCGGATGTGCCCCGCCCGCGGCCCGATGTGCCCGGCCGCAGGCGCCCGCCCCGGGGCCGGCCCG
Organism: Pipistrellus kuhlii; assembly: GCF_014108245.1. Taxonomy (NCBI): domain Eukaryota; kingdom Metazoa; phylum Chordata; class Mammalia; order Chiroptera; family Vespertilionidae; genus Pipistrellus; species Pipistrellus kuhlii. Next base: position 593,030 of record NW_023425559.1, on the reverse strand, counting down.
CACTCACTTGAGGCCCACGGAGTCCTCGCCCAGCGGCTCGCGCCGCTTCTTCTTGCTGGCCTCCGCCACCTTGAAGCCCTCGGGGAACCAGAGCTGGCCATGCTGGCGCCGGCGCCGGCGCGACAGGAGCACGCCGCAGCCCGCCAGGCCGAGCAGCAGCAGCGCGGCCACGGCCACGTACATGAGGTGCAGCGGCGGCGGCGGCGGCGGCTCCACCGTCTCACCTGCGGGCGAGGCGGCTCAGGCGCGGGGCCGGCGGGCCGGGCAGCGCACTGGCTCCGCGGCGGCGCCGCCTCCGGCTCCCCGCACCCCGCTCCCCCCACCCGCCCCGGAATAAGGTCATTCGGACGCGGCATCAGAATTGCAAACTCGCTGAACCCCCGCACCGCGGCCCCGCACTCCTCTCCTGACGGGGATTAGCGCTCCGAGCGCCGCGGAGCTGCTAAGACGCAGGATTTATGGGGATTTCCGAGATACGAACTTCAGCTCCTCACAGGACAGCGATCGATACTCGCCCCTCCCCTCTTTAAAAAGCGGTAATGATTCTGGAGTAATACCCCCAGAGACAGCCGGGGAGGGGCGGGAGAGGAGGCGGCGCGCGTCCCCGGGGCGGCCCCACCGGCAGCAGTCAGCCGGGAGGGAGGATGCACCAGGCAGAAATTTGCAGAAATTTCCAGAAAAGGGATCCCCGAACTCTGGAGGGCACAGCCCACACCCCCGGGGAGCCCCGTGGGGCGAGGGCGCACTCACTCTGCACGGCCTCGATCTTGTAGGGGATGTTGAGGCTGCCGAGCGAGGCCAGGGCGCCCAGGAAGGCAGCCACGTCGGTGGTGCTCTGGAAGCACTGGGCGGAGGCCTGCGCGCACTGCCGGTTGTCGATCTCCAGGTAGACGATGGAGCTGGGGGAGGGGGGCGGGGGAGGGGTCAGGGCTCAGTGCGGGCGCCCCTCCCCCCCCACGCCTGCCCGCCAGCCGCCCGGGGACCCGATGGCGCCCTGGTGGTAGCACCCGAGGGCCCCGGGGAGACAGGGCCCAGAGCTCAAGGAGGGGCGGCCGGGAGCCAGGCCTGGACAGGAACGGCCACCCACAAAGGCCCACCCGCCAGGCCCGCCACTCGCTGTGCTTTCCCTGGGGCCAAACCCCCTCCCCCTCTCAGCAGGACGGAGACCTCAAGCCCCGGCCCCCAGGAGCTGACAGCTCCTGGCACGGGCCTCGGCACAAGGGCCCCGGGTGGGGAGGCTGCCCGGCGGGTCCTCGGGCCCTTTACCGTCGGGGGAGGGGGCTGCTCCAGGGCCGCTCACTCACCCGCGGATGTCCATGGGGTCCAGCTCCCGGCGCCAGCGCCCGCCCCCGCCCCCGCCGCCCGGGAGCAGCGCGGCCCAGCCCTCGGCGGCGGCGCCCAGGGAGCGGCGGATGGGGTGCTTGCGCAGCTCCTCCTCGCGGCCGTAGTAGGGGAAGATCATCTGCTGGCCGTGGGCGTCGCGCTTGAACACCACGTTGGTGTGCAGCAGGCGGCTGAGCTCCCGCAGGAAGCGCAGCGAGTCGTTGCGCAGCTGCGCGGGCGGCATGAGCACCACCACCACCAGCGTGCCCGCCGCCAGGCGCTCCGGCACGTGCTCCGCGCAGTCCAGCCCGTCCCACTCGCACTCGGCCCGGTTGCAGCCCTGGTCGCAGTGCCCGTCGCTGAAGTGGTCCTTGCAGTACTGGTCGTACAGGGGGCTGCGGGCGGGGCAGAGGGGGGCTCAGTCTCCCGCCATCACCCCCACCCCCGGCCCACCCTCCGGGCCTGCCCACAGGCGACCCCCAGCTGGCAGCTGGCGTTGGAGCTCCGCCCCTTTCCCGCCCGATCCACCTGCCCTGCCCACCAGCTGTGCCCACAGGCGACCCCCCAGCTGGCACCTGGCATTGGAGCTCGGCCCCTCCACGCCCCCTCTGCCCACCTGCTCTGCCCGCCTGCTCTGCCCGCCTGCTCTGCCCACCAGCTGTGCCCACAGGCGACCCCCCAGCTGGCACCTGGCATTGGAGCTCGGCTCCTCCCGCCCACCCCGCTCACTTGCACTGGCCCTCGGCGCGCTGGCAGTCGAAGCCGTCGAAGAGGCAGCCGGCCGAGTTGCACTGGCTGTCGCAGCGGCCGTTGCTGAAGTACTTCCAGCACTCGAGCGCCTGCGAGCAGTTCTGCCAGGGGTCGTTGAAGTTGAGGGAGCAGTCGCCGCCGTCCCAGCCGCACGCGTGGTTGTTGCAGCGCGGGCTGCACGCCTTGTTGCCCGCCTCCTCGCGGCACTCGGGCAGCTCGCAGGCCTCCTCCAGGGGCGGCGGGGTGATGTCCAGGCCGTGGCCGCCGCGGAAGCTGTAGTCCAGGATGTGGCACAGGAGCCCGTTGAACTTGGGCGGGCACAGGCAGCGGTAGAAGGGGCTCTCGGTGGTGGGCTCGCAGGTGCCCTGGTTGTAGCAGGGGTTGCCGCCCAGGCAGGGGCTGCCGGCCGGGAACTGGCACTCGGGGCCGGTGAAGGGGCCCAGGCACAGGCAGGTGGGGCTGCGCGGGCCGGAGACGCAGGTGCCGCCGTGCAGGCAGCGCAGGCTGCCGCAGGTGCGCGCGTCGTTCTCGCACGTGGCGCCCTCGAAGCCCTGCGGGGAGAGGGCGCTGGTTTCGGTCCCGCCCGAGAGGGCCAGCCGCCTTCCCCTGGGCCGCTCAACCCCTAAAGGGAAGTTCTGTGGCCCCACCGGGCGGCTCAGGTGGAGCCTGGATCTAGGAGCCAGGCGGTCATGGCTGGGTTCCTGCTCAGGGCACAGGCCAGGCTGCGGGCTGGATCCCCAGTGAGGGGTGAGCAGGAGGCAGCCGACCAATGATTCTCTCTCAGCATTGATGCTTCTCTCTCTCCCGCCCTCTCTGAATCCAATAAGAATGTAGGTTAAAAAAATAAAACAGATGTCCCGTGGACATATAAACCTCAGGGTCGGCGGGCACAGGATGCACAGGCAGAACACACGGGGTCCCCAGGGCCCCGAGAAGCTCCACCGACCCGGAGTGTTTCATAGAGGATGCCGCCCCCTGCACCGTCAGAACCCAGAGCCCGGCGGCAGCCTGTTCGCGACTTAGTAACAATATATCACTGTGGCCTCGACTTAGTGACAATGTATCGATGTCAAGCTCGTCAATAGTAATGGTGTCCATAGTAACAATGGACCCCAGGACCCCAAGAAGCTAATAACAGAACTGGGAACCCTATTTTCCGCAGGATTGTTCTGCGAATCTAACACTGCCCCGGGCCTGGCTGGCTGGGCTCAGTGGACTGTAGAGTCCCCGGTTCTATCCCGGTCTAGGGCACAGGCCCGGGTTTCAGAGGCGGCCAATCAACGATTCTCTCTCATCACTGTTTCTCTCTCTCTCTCCCCCATCCTCTCCAAAACCAATAAAAACATATTAAATAAGTAAAATAAAACTGCTCTGCGAGTCAAGTTCTCGGGCACCAGAGATGACCTGGAGGGGCATGAGGATGGCAGAGGCCTCAGCAGGCCAGGCCCTCGCAGGGTGTGAGCGGCCGCCTGGGCAGCCCCTCCCCCCCCCCCAGGCGGCACCTACCGCCGGGCACTTGCAGATGAAGCCGCGGGCGGTGTTGGCGGCCACGGCGCAGGTGCCGCCGTTCTGGCACGGCCTCCCCTTGCAGCCGTTGATGACGGACTCGCAGCGGCGGCCTGGGGACGAGCAGGGGGGTGAGGAGCAGCCCCGCGGCCCCGCCCCGCGGCCCCGCCCCTTCTACCCCCAGCCCCCGCGGGCGCCCACCGGTGTGGCCGGGCCGGCACTCGCAGTGGAAGTCGTTGACGCGCTGCACGCAGTTCTGGGTGCCTCGGGCGTCGCAGGGGTTGGACAGGCACTCGTTGACGTCGCCCTCGCAGCGCTCGCCCACGAAGCCGGGCGGGCAGGCGCAGGCGTAGCCGCCCACCCGGTCCACGCAGGTGCCGTTGTTGAAGCACTTGGGGCCGCGGGTCACGGGGTCGATGGGGGGGCTGCAGTCGTCCACGTTGATCTCGCAGTGCACCCCTGGGGGGCGGGGGGCGTCAGGGACCCGTGTGCCGCCCGCCGCCTGCTCCTTACCCGCCGGCCCCACACCCGCCTCCCGCCCGCCTCCCGCCCGCACGAGGCTCCGGCCAGGCCCGGGACGGCTCCGGCCGGCTCAGGCCCCACTGCCCGTGTCCCCGCCGGCCCCGCGCCCGCCTCCCGCCCGCCCGCGGCTCCGGCCAGGCCCGGGACGGCTCGGCCGGCACAGGCCCCGCTGCCCCGGCCCCGGCCCCGGCCGGTGCAGCCTCGCTCACCCTGCGTGCCCCGCGGACAGGAGCACTTGTAGGTGTTGGTGAGGTCGATGCAGGTGCCGCCGTGCTGGCACGGGTGGGACAGGCACTCGTTGATCTCCTCGGAGCAGTTCACCCCGTGGTAGCCGGCCACGCACTGTGGGGAGACAGACGGGGGCTGTGGCTCTGTGGGCTGCCCCCTGTGCTGACGGACAGAGCCACACACGCTGCCCTCCTGCCTAAAGCCTTGGGCCCCTCACATGGGGCTGACCCAGAGGCAGACTCTCCCAGCCGAGCCTGAGAAGGGCTCCGATCAACTAAGCCACGGCCCAGAGCCGGCCAGGCCCCAGCTCCTGAGGCAGATGTGGGGGTGGGGTCTCAGGAGGGGTGTCAACGAACAAGGGGGAGAAAAATCCTGCAGGAGGGAAACCCTGTCCAACGTCTCAGTGCATCTTCTTCTCCCAGCCACTTCCTCCTCCCCCAGGGACACCTCCTCCAGGCAGCCTTCCCTGATCACCCTGGCTCTACCTCAATGGGACTAAAAGGCATCTGCATCTGCTGGGCTGGGCCTTCCCAACCCGGGCCCAGCACTCCGTGCCCCCCCGACACACCCTCCCTCCCCGGACGGGGCGGGCCCCACCTCGCAGGAGTAGCCACCAGGGTAGTCGGTGCAGGTGGCCCCGTTCTGGCAGGGGCTGGGCGAGCACTCGTCCACCTGGTCCTCGCAGTAGCTGCCCGTGTAGCCGGGCTGGCAGCGGCAGTGGTGCGTGTTGTCCGCGTCCAGGCAGAGCCCGCCGTTCCGGCACAGCTGGGTCACGTCCACGCCTGCGGGGGGCAGGGGTGGAGTGGGGGGAGTGTGAGGCCCGGCTTCCCTCCCGGGGGGCCGGGCTGGGAGGGCACGGGGCACCCGGGGCCGCTGGGGGGAGGGGCCGGGCTGGGAGGGGTACGGGGCACCCGGGGCAGCTGGGGGGAGGGGCCGGGCTGGGAGGGGTACGGGGCACCCGGGGGGCTGCTGGGGGAGGGGCCGGGCTGGGAGGGGTACGGGGTACCCGGGGCCGCTGGGGGGAGGGGCCGGGCTGGGAGGGCACGGGGCACCCGGGGCAGCTGGGGGGAGGGGCCGGGCTGGGAGGGCACGGGGCACCCGGGGCCGCTGGGGGGAGGGGCCGGGCTGGGAGGGGTACGGGGCACCCGGGGGGCTGCTGGGGGGAGGGGCCGGGCTGGGAGGGGTACGGGGTACCCGGGGCCGCTGGGGGGAGGGGCCGGGCTGGGAGGGCACGGGGCACCCGGGGCAGCTGGGGGGAGGGGCCGGGCTGGGAGGGCACGGGGCACCCGGGGCCGCTGGGGGGAGGGGCCGGGCTGGGAGGGGTACGGGGTACCTGGGGCAGCTGTGGGGAGAGGCCGGGCTGGTAGGGCACGGGGCACCCGGGGCAGCTGGGGGGAGGGGCCGGGCTGGGAGGGGTACGGGGTACCTGGGGCAGCTGTGGGGAGAGGCCGGGCTGGGAGGGCACGGGGCACCCGGGGGACTGCTGGGGGGAGGGGCCGGGCTGGGAGGGGTACGGGGTACCTGGGGCAGCTGTGGGGAGAGGCTGGGCTGGGAGGGCACGGGGCACCCAGGGGCCACCGGGGGGAGAGGCCGGGCTGGGAGGGCACGGGGCACCCGGGGCCGCTGGGGGGAGGGGCCGGGCTGGGAGGGGTACGGGGTACCCGGGGCAGCTGGGGGGAGGGGCCGGGCTGGGAGGGGTACGGGGTACCCGGGGCAGCTGGGGGGAGGGGCCAGGCTGGGAGGGGTATGGGATACCCGGGGCAGCTAGAAGGAGGGGCCGGGCTGGGAGGGGCACGGGGTACCCGGGGCAGCTAGAAGGAGGGGCCGGGCTGGGAGGGGCACGGGGTACCCGGGGCAGCTGGGGGGAGGGGCCGGGCTGGGAGGGCACGGGGCACCCAGGGGCCGGGCTGGGGGCGACACGGTACCTCGCTCGCGGGCGGCGGCCTCGCAGGACACGCTGGGCACGTCGCAGTGCAGGCCGGTCCAGCCGCTGTGGCACTCGCAGCGGTACAGCACGTGGGTCTGCCAGCACTTGCCGCCGTTCTTGCAGGGCGAGGAGTCACACCAGCGCACCAGGTTCTGGGGGGGCAGCGCTCAGACCCTCCGGCCGGCAGCCCACGCCCCCCCACACCCACCCCACGGAGGTGGAGTCTGCGGCCGGCTCCATTGAGCGGGGTCTCTCTCTCTGTCTCCCCCCAGCAAATCCAGACCCATCCCTCCAAGGAAGACCTTATGTCAAAAGTAGACAATTTTGTTGGGAGCTTTTATAATTAGTATTTCACGTGAAAATCTCCTAGGAAGGTTGGCCGATAGTTTTGCACATTTCCTATAAAAACATTAGCTTTTAACGGTCCTTTCCCAGCCAGCCTAGCCGGTGTGGCTCAGTGGATAGAGCGCTCCCTGTGGACTGAAGGGCCCGGGTTTGATTCCCGGTCAGGGCACAGGCCCCAGGGGCTGCAGGCTTGATCCCCAGGGAGGGGCGTGCAGGAGGCAGCCGATCAATGATCCTTTCTGATCGTTGGTGTTTCTGTCTCTCAGTCTCTCTCCCCTCCTCCCTGGAATAAAAATATATTAAAACAAGACAAAACAAAACCCTATCAAACCCCTTACCCTACACTCCCTAGTCTATGCTCTCTCCCCAAACCTCCGCTCCCTGACAGGGCTGGCCGCCCGCCAGCACCTCTGCGGGCAGCACGGCCCAGGCTGGGGCCAGACTGGCCGCCCTGACCCCCAGGAGCACGTGCCCGAGGCCCCGCGCCTCAGCCAGGGCCCCCTCGGCGAGGGGGACGGCAGCCCTCGGCTCACCTGGCAGCTGAGGCCGGTGTAGCCCAGCGGGCAGGTGCAGCGGTAGGTGCCGTAGCTGTCCTGGCAGGTGCCGCCGTGCAGGCAGGGCCGCGAGTCGCACTCGTTGATGTCGTGCTCGCAGTAGCTGCCGGTGAAGCCGGGCGGGCACCGGCAGGTGAAGGAGGCGATGCCGTCCACGCAGGTGCCGCCATTGAAGCAGGAGCTGCAGGTGGGCGGGCACCGGGGGAGGTGACCGGGCGAAGGACCCGCCCACGCCGGACCTCCACGCTGGCTCACCGGCGGCCACCGGGGGCCGGACGGCCGCACCAGGCCAGCAGCAGCCTGACTAACCTCACGGGGGCCCAGGACAGGGTTGGGGGGAAGATGGGGGGCTCAGGCGCACAAACCCATCACACCCCTCCCTGTCCTCGCCTCCATAAGCTCATCCTGAGGGGAGCGTTCTCACACTCAGGGTTAAGGGGAAAACAGGAGGAACACCAGAACTCGAATAGATAACACAGAGGATAATTGTAACCCGAGCTTCCCAGCAGCCAAGGTGAAAAGGGAAACAAGTTGATTCCCTTGTCAACTGGCAGTGGCCCTCTAGGAGGAGCCGTGCAGGACGGGAGCAGTGTCCGGCTCCGCTCGGCCAGCTCTGCGTGACGGCGGCCGCCTGCTCGGGGCCAGGCCGCCAGACCCTGGGCATGGCCCAGAAGCGCCCCCCCCCCACGGCCCTGGCTCCGGGGCCCTGCCGGCCGCCCACCTCTCGGTGCAGTCGGGCGTGTTGTTCTCGCAGTGGATGCCGCTGAAGCCCGGCGGGCAGGTGCAGGTGTAGCTGGCCACGCAGTCGGTGCAGTTGCCGCCGTGCCGGCAGGGGTTGCTGGCGCACTCGTTGATGTCCTCCTCGCAGAAGGCGCCCTGGAAGCCGGGCAGGCAGTCGCAGAAGGCCGCGTCGATGCCGTCGGTGCAGGAGCCGCCGTTGTGGCACGGGTCTGGGGGGCAGGGGAGCGGCTGAGGGCGCGGGCGGGCCTGAGGGAGCTCCTCGCCGGGAGGAGCGCCTGGAACAGCCGGAGGCACGCACGCGGCCCACGCGGGCCGGGCGATGCTGCGCGAGCGGCCACCTCCCGGCGCCGACCCGGCGCCCGCCCGGCCACGCCACCTGGGCCGCGGGCGGGCTCTCTGGGGTGCCAGCTGGTGCGGCCAGGGCCCCCGCCCTCCCGTCCTGCCGTCGTCGGGGCGGCCGGCGGCACTCACTGGGCCGGCAGTCGTCGATGTCGGTCTCGCAGTTGCGCCCGGTGTAGCCGGCCAGGCAGAGGCAGCGGTAGCCGCCGTTGGTGTTCTGGCAGGAGGCGCCGTGGCGGCATGGGCTCTTCACGCACTCGTTTCTGTCCACCTCGCAGGTCTGCCCTGGGGAGGGAGAGCCGCCTCAGCCCGGCCCCCCCCCCGTCCCCCCAGCCCGGGCCGCCCTCCCGGCACCGGAGCCGGAGCCGCCGGCAGCGCCTCCCCCTGCCAGCCGGCCGGGCTGCGGCCCCCCCCGTCCCCCCGAGTACGAGGCCGCCCTCCCGGCACCGGAGCCGGAGCCGCCGGCAGCGCCTCCCCCTGCCAGCTGGCCGGGCAGCGGCCCCCCGTCCCCCCGAGTACGGGACCGCCCTCCTGGCACCGGAGCCGGAGCCGCCGGCAGCGCCTCCCCCTGCCAGCCGGCCAGGCAGCGGCCCCCCGTCCCCCCAGCCCGGGCCGCCCTCCCGGCACCGGAGCCGGAGCCGCCGGCAGCGCCTCACCCTGCCAGCCGGCCGGGCAGCGGCCCCCCGTCCCCCCCGCCCGGGCCGCCCTCCCGGCACCGGAGCCGGAGCCGCCGGCAGCGCCTCACCCTGCCAGCCGGCCGGGCACGCGCAGGAGAAGCTCTCGTAGTCCTCGGACGCCCGGCACTCGCCGCCGTTCCTGCAGGGGCCGGAGGCGCACGGGGCCAGCACCAGCTCGCACGTGGCTCCTGCGGAGAGGGAGGCGGTGAGGACGGGAGCCGGCCGGAGGGCCACGCCGGCTGGTCCTCGCACGTGGCTCCTGCGGAGAGGGAGGCGGTGAGGACGGGAGCCGGCCGGAGGGCCACGCCGGCTGGTCCTCGCACGTGGCTCCTGCGGAGAGGGAGGCGGTGAGGACGGGAGCCGGCCGGAGGGCCACGCCGGCTGGTCCTCGCACGTGGCTCCTGCGGAGAGGGAGGCGGTGAGGACGGGAGCCGGCCGGAGGGCCACGCCGGCTGGTCCTCGCCGCCGGAGACCCACGGGCTGCACGCGAGGCCCCGTGGGAGCTGCCGGCGGAGGGGGGCCTGGACTCGGGCCGGAGACACCGGAGGGACACGTGGCCCCCCGGGCTGCAGGGCACGGCCTGGGCCTCGCCCGAGGAGCCCCTGGCATAAGGGCTGGGGATCCCCACGCTGGCGGGGCCTCGGGCCCACTCCCGGCCTCTCGTGGCCCAGGCAGGAAGCGCCCATCGAGGCCGCAGAACACGGCAGTGACCGCAGGGGCAGGCCTGCACCGCGGGCCATGCCAGCTCCGGCCGGGCACATCCCGGGCTGCGGGGGACCGGGGACAGGGAGGCTGGGCGCCTGCACCCGGCGCGTCCCCCGGTTTTCCTGTTTACGGCGCGGCTGGCGGGAAGCGGGAAGCGTTATCTTCCTCGTGGCCGTTATCTCGAGGCCGCGCTGCGATTTTCCAGGCCCTTTCTCTCCCTCGGTTTCCACGGTGACCGGGCGGGCAGGAAACGGGCCAGGGCTTCCGACAATTGTGCGAGGGGAAGCAGGTCACACCGGCTCCTCCCGCCTGGCCTGGCCTCCGCTCGGCAGCGGCCGAGGGCTCGGTGCGCCGGGCGTGGAGGCCTGGGCGGCCCGGCTTCCTCACTGATTCGGGAGAGAAAAGCCAGGCCCCGGGGCCGCGAAAAGCAAACACGGCTCTGGCCTCCAGCCACCCGGTGTCATGAGAACCACAGGCTCGCCGCCCCCCAGGCAGGGCCGTCTCAGGACTCCCCTCCCCCCTCCCCCCATCAGGGGCCCAGTGGCCATGACTTTCGGTTTTTAACTCTTTGCACAGCTCTCCTAGGGCCGTGGTCAGCAAACTGCGGCTCTCGAGCCACGGCCTGGGCGAGACTGTTTTGAAGAAGTAGCGTTAGAAGGAGTTTAAGTTTTAAAAATTTGGCTCTCGCCGAAACTGGTTTGGCTCAGTGGATAGAGCGTCGGCCTGCGGACTGAAGGGTCCCAGGTTCGATTCCGGTCAAGGGCATGTATCTTGGTTGCGGGCACATCCCCAGTAGGGAGTGTGCAGGAGGCTGCTGATCGATGTTTCTCTCTCATCGATGTTTCTAACTATCCCTCTCCCTTCCTCTCTGTAAAAAATAAAAATATTTTTAAAAACTTTGGCTCTCAGAAGAAATTTCAGTGGTTGTCCTGTTGCTATTGGGCTCTGTTGACTAATGAGGTTGCCGACCACTGATCTAGGAGGACTGGTCCTAGGGCCCCGGCCGGGAGGGGAATGGAGGCTGGGACACCGGGGACGCACGCGGGACGTCTGGCCCCCTTAGTAAGGCCCTGCACGCAGAGCGGAGCCTCTGGGCACGGCCCCCGAGCTCGCAGAAAAGGCGGCCCTGTGAAAGCCACTGCACACCCGTGGCCCGTGGCCGCCGTGGCCCGTGGCCGCCACGGCGCCTTCAGCCACCTGGTGGGCCAGGCCCCGCCCCACAGGCCCCGCCCGCAGGCCCGCCCTCACCTGTGTAGGGCAGCGGGCAGTTGCACTTGTAGCCGGCCACGTCGTCGATGCAGGTGCCCTGGTTCAGGCACGGGTTGGACGCGCACTCGTTGATGTTGGTCTGGCAGTTGGGGCCTGGGGGAGGGGGCGGCGGTCAGGGTGCCGTCGGCGCGCCCGGCCCTCAGCCGCCCCCGGGGCCGCCGGGCGCGCTCACCGCTGAAGCCCTCGCGGCAGGTGCACACGTAGCCGCTGGTCATGTCCTTGCAGGTGCCGCCGTTGACGCAGGGGCTGGACGCGCACTCGTCGTTGTTGACGTCGCAGTTGGCCCCGCTCCAGCCGGGGTCGCAGTCGCACTTGTACCTGCGGGGGGAGGCGGCCGCTCAGGGGGCCCTCGGGGGCCTCGGGGCGCGGCCCGCGGCGGCCCCCACGCTCCTGGCCGATGGCATGGCGGCGGCGGCCCGCAGACCCTCAGCCCTCTCAGGTGGGGCGCCAGCACCCCCGCCCCTGGCTGTGTGGCCTCGAACCCAGCGCTCACTCTGTGCAGGAGGGCCCAGGCCCCGCCCCCTCCAGGGCCCCGAGCACACAGAGCGAGGGAGCACAGCACAGTGTCCGAAAGAGCTTCCTTTCCCCTTGCACCCTGACACTCCGCACCGATGGAGGGCGGGGGGCTCGGCCCCACCCCCAGTGCCGACCACACGCCCGCGGGGGCCACTGACCGGCCCCCACAGGGGCTCCCGCACGCCCTCAGCGGGCAGTCTGCTAGACCAGCTCGCAGGACTCCGGCTGGACCGGGGGTTATTACTAGGGGAAGCCGGGGCACAGCCACGCAGGGGAGACTCGAGGGCTGGCAGGGCGAGCAGCTGCACACCCTTCCCGGGCGACCTCCCCTCGCCGTGACGGCTCCCAGCCCGGAGCCTCCGAACCCGGAGCAGCAGAGGAGCCACCGCAGGCCCGGCTGCACAGGCGGGGGCCCGTCACCGGCCCCGTCCGCTGCCCCTGGGCCTGTAAGGACGGCGTGGCCCCTCAGGCACCTCAGCCGCCTCCTCAACAAAAGCTCAGGGGAGGCTGCAGGGCTGGGAGGCGTAAAGGGGTCCCTGTCCCCCTACCCTGCCAGTGGGCTCGGGAGTGGAGCAGGAACCAAGAGGTCCCGGGTTCGAATCCCGGTCGGGGCACAGGCCTGGGTTGGGACGTGCTGGAGACAGCCGATCCCGGATTCTCTCTCATCACTGATGCTTCTCTCTCTCCCTCTCCCGTCCTCTCTCTAAAAATCAATTAAAAATGCTCCACTCACAGACCCAGGAGCTGCCTGAGGAGCCAGACAAAACCCACCGCAGCCACGTCTTGCATCTCACAAACCCAGGGCCCTGGCCACTGCCTGGCCTCAGGGACTCGGAGGACCCGCCCGCGGAGCCAGCACTGTGCTCAGGCGGCACGTGGCTCAGGCGACACGTGGCCCGGGGAAGCCTGGGCACAGACCAGGGCCGAGCAGGGGCCCGTACTGGGCACAGACGCTACCTGTCCTTGGGTCACAGCACCGACCCTGGCCCGCCTGGAGCTCCAGCCTGCCCCCTGCCGGCTGCCACACAGCCACCTCCCTGGGGGCGCAGCTCAGCCTGGCCTGGAGGGGTGGACGTGTGCCTGCGCCCTGCCCCACACTCGCCCTGCGCCCCACACCCAGCCCCATGCCCGCACCCGCCCCGCGCCCCACACCAGCCCCATGCCCGCACCCGCCCCGCGCCCCACACCAGCCCCATGCCCGCACCCGCCCCGCGCCCCACACCAGCCCCATGCCCGCACCCGCCCCGCGCCCCACACCAGCCCCATGCCCGCACCCGCCCCGCGCCCCACACCCAGCCCCATGCCCGCACCCGCCCCGCGCCCCACACCCAGCCCCATGCCCGCACCCGCCCCGCGCCCCACACCAGCCCCATGCCCGCACCCGCCCCGCGCCCCACACCAGCCCCATGCCCGCACCCGCCCCGCGCCCCACACCAGCCCCACACCCAGCCCCATGCCCGCACCCGCCCCGCGCCCCACACCAGCCCCGCGCCCGCACCCGTTGAGGCCGTCCCGGCAGGCCCCGTGGGCGCAGGGGTCGCTGCTGCACTCGTTGACCTCGGACAGGCAGGAGGGGCCGTGGAAGCCCTCGGGGCAGCGGCAGGTGAAGGCGTTGGTGCCGTCCTCGCAGGTGCCGCCGTTGTGGCAGGGCCCGCCCGCGCACTCGTCGATGTTGATGTTGCACATGCTCCCTGCGGGCGGGGGGGGCTGTGAGGGGTCCGGCCGAGCCTCCGTTCCCAGGACACGGGGACGGTAACCGGCCCCGCGCCAGCGGGCCGAGCGGACACTTTACATGCATGTCGCTCTGTACGGGCGCTCGCTGGCACGTGTGAGTCCCCTCCCGTGCCCGGGCAGAGCCTGCCCCGGCCTCTGGCCATGGGCACCTGAGGCCCTGAGAGCCAGGGCCTGCTCGGGGCAGACGGGGCGGCCGCGGCCGACAGTGCCTGGACCCGGGCCGTGTCCTCAGCCCGCTGGGCCGCTGAGCTGCCCGCTGGGCCGGCTGAGCTGCCCGCGGAGCCCGGAGCCGCTGGGCCCATCGCCACGCTGTCCCAGCCGCCGTCGCTGAGGGCTGGAGCCTGACAGTGGCCCTGGGCGGCTCCCTGCGGCAGCCCACCTGGTTGAGGGCCCAGGGCCATCGCTGGCCTTGACCTCTGAGCCCAAGCCATCCTGGGCAGGGCTGAGGGACGGAGCCGGGGCGGGGGAGGGAGCCGGGGGACAGTCCCTGGCCCCGGACGCTCACCGGTGTAGCCCGGCTCGCAGACGCACTCGTAGCCGTCGATCTTGTCCAGGCAGGTGCCGGCGTCGCAGGGGCTGCTGGCACAGTCGTCCAGGTTGATCTCACAGTTGGGTCCTGAGGGTGGGGGCGTGTGGGGTCAGCCGGAGCCCGGCGGCCAGCCCCCCCCCACACACACACACACACACAGCCGCCGCACCTGTGGTCCCCTTGAGGCAGAGGCAGAGGTAGGCGTTGTCGCGGTCCTGGCAGGTGCCGCCGTGCCGGCAGGGCTGGCTGTGGCACTCGTTGATGTTGGTCTCGCAGTGGTGGCCGGTGTAGCCGGGCCGGCACAGGCAGGTGAAGGCGGCCACGCCGTCCTGGCAGGAGCCGTAGTGGCAGGGGTCGGGGTCACACTCGTCGATGTCCACCTCGCAGTGGGGCCCCGTGTAGCCTGCGGGCGGGGCCAAGCTCAGGCGGCTGCTCCCGGGGACCGGCCGCCCTGCCCCAGACCCCGTCCCCGGCCCTGGCAGAGAGGACGGGCTGTGTCCTCCATGGAGACGCCGTGCCCGGCCGGCGTGGCTCAGGGGGTGAGCACTGAGCTAGGAACCAGGAGGGCACGGTTCGATTCTGGGTCAGGGCATGTGCCCGGGTGAGCTTGACCCCCAGTGGGGGGCGTGCAGGAGGCAGCCGATCCGTGATTCTCTCTCATCATTGATGTTTCTCTCCCTCTCTGAAGTCAATAAAAAATATATTGATTTTTTACAGAGAGGAAGGAAGAGGGATAGAGAGTTAGAAACATTGATGAGAGAGAAACACCGATCAGCTGCCTCCGTACAACCCCTACAGGGGACTTGCTCGCAGCCAAGATACGTGCCCTTGACAGGAATCAACCTGGGACTCTTCAGTCCGCAGGCCGATGCTCTATCCACTGAGCCACACCGGTTAGGGCTGTGGTCGGCAAACTGTGGCTCACAAGCCAAGTGCGGCTCTTTGGCCCCTTGAGTGTGGCTCTTCCACAAAATACCACGGCCTGGGCCAGCCTGTTTGGAAGAAGTGGCGTTAGAAGGAGTTTAAGTTTAAAAAGTGTGGCTCTCCAAAGAAACGTCAATCGTTGTGCTGTTGGTATTGGGCTCTGTGGACGAATGAGTTTGCTGACCTAGGAGTTGGGGCAATAAAATATCTTTTAAAAATGTAAAAAGACGCCTCTTCCATTGTGAGGTCAGCGCTGAGCGGCGCCCTCGGCCCCTGGACTAGGGTCCCAGGCGGAGGGCTGTCCCCTGCCCCCTCGGCTCCGGCCGTCCTTCCGAGGGACCCGCGCCCGCGTTCCCTCCCGCCCGGCGGCGCCCACCTTCGGTGCACACGCAGCTGTAGGTGTTGGGCCCGTCCAGGCACTTGGCGCCGTTCTTGCAGGGCGTGCTGGCGCACTCGTCCACGTCGTACTGGCACAGGTTCCCGGTGAAGCCTGCGGCGGCACGGCAACGGCTGGCAGAGGGCTCCCGCCGGACCCTCCCCTCCCGCGTCCGCTCCGGCCTCAGGCCCGCCTCGGGGCTCACAGAGCCAGCCCAGGCAGGGGGGGCCTGGGGTCCCCTCGGTGTCTGGGGCCCGATCTGCATCTCAGGAGCCCAAGGCCCGACCTGCTCCAGCCCCTGGGGCTCCAGAGCCCCACGTCCATGGCGCCGCCCACAGCCGGGAGCCCCACAGCGGAGCCTCCGGGGTTCCCAGCGCCCTCCCCGCCAGGGGACCCCAGCAGCCAGGAGGGGCCTCCCCGGCCCCCGGGATCCCCACCCCCAAGCACCCGGCAGGACGAGGGCAGTACCGCCCCAGCCTGGACCCCTGTCCACTTCTAGGGGCAGAGTGAGGCCGGGCAGGCGGGGCCTGTCCCCGGGCACAGAGCTCGGGCGAGGGCAGCCGGGGGCGGGCGGCGGGGGCGGCCGGGGGCGGTTGGCGGGGGCAGCCCGGGGCGGTTGGCGGGGGCAGCCGGTGGCGGGCGGCGGGGGCAGCCGGGGGCGCACCGGTGGGGCACTGGCACTGGAACCCGTTGATCTTGTCCACACAGCGGCCGTTCTGCAGGCAGGGGCTGCTGGCACACTCGTCCCGGTTCACCTCGCAGTGCACGCCCTCGTAGCCTGCAGGGGGGTGGGGGGAGCGGGGCGTGAGGGTGCCGGCCCAGAGCCCCCACCAGACCCGCAGCCACGGCGCCAGCCCCCCTGCCCCCTCCCCCGTGCCCCGCGCTCTGCTCCGCCCCCGGCGGGGCCTCCCTCGGTTTCCCCGGTGCTGGCGGTCTGGGGTGGGGGAGGCACAGGCTGGGTGTCTGTGCCCACGCACCAGGCATGCAGATGCACTGGAACTCCCCGATCTGGTCCAGGCAGGTGGCGTCATTCTGGCACGGGTTCGAGACGCACTCGTTGACGTCGATCTCGCAGCGGGGGCCGGTGTAGCCCTGCAGGCAGCGGCACTCGAAGGAGCCCAGCGTGTTGATGCACTTGCCCTTGTGCTCGCAGGGGTTGGCACCTGGGGGCGCAGTGTGGTGGGTGAGGGGCCGCTCCCGGCACCCCGGCTCCCAGCATCTGGGAGGGACCAGCCCACCTCCCCAGAGCCGCCCCTCCCCCGTGGCCACCCCACCTCCCCCATGGCTGGCCGCCCCCATGGCCGCCCCTCCCCCGTGGCCGCCCCCGTGGCCGCCCACCTCCCCGTGGCCGCCCGCCCGCCCCGGCGTACCCAGCGCGCACTCGTCCACGTCCTGGCTGCAGGCCGGCCCCATGTAGCCGGAGGGGCAGGTGCAGATGGCCTTGCCGTTGACGGGGTTGGTGTCGCAGTTGGAGCCCTCGTTGCAGGGGTTGCTGATGCAGGCGTCGTTGAGGTGGCACAGCAGACCTGCAGGGGGCGCCGTCAGGGGCACTGCCCTCCCGCCCCCACCCAGACCCCCCAGGAAGGGCCTCCCGCTGCGATGCTCTGTTAAAAAACACTTTTCTATCGATTTCTGAGAGAGACAGAAACACTAGTGACGAGAGGACTATTGACCGGCTGCCTCCTGCACGCCCCCATTGGGGATGGAGTCCGCAGCCCAGCCCTGTGCGCTTGACCGGGATCAAACCCGGGACCCTTCGGTCCGCAGGCCGACGCTCTATCCACTGAGCCACACTGGCCAGGGCCCAGGGTGACGCTTCTGAGAGACCCTGTGGAGCATCCAGGACAGGCAGTTCGTCCCCAGCTGGCCTGACCGTGGGCACCCTGCCCCTCTGCCTTCCAGAGAGGCCCCTTCGCATCCTCCCGGGACCCTGCAGCCAGCCTGTGTGTGAGCGAGGCGAATGGGGACAGCCTGGCCTGAGCACGCCCACCCGCCCTCACGTGGGGACCCCCCCACCTGTGGGCCGGGGGGACCCCCTGCCTTCCTCCCCTGTGGGCCGGGGGGACCCTTCCCCCCTCCCCCCCTCCCTTGTGGGCCGTGGGGACCCCCTCCCCCCCTCTCGTGTGGGCCTGGGGGACCCCCTCTCCTCCTCCCCTGTGGGCCCGTGGGGACCCCCTGCCCCCCTCCCCTGTGGGCCGTGGGGACCCCTCTGTGGGCCGGGGGCCCCCTCACCGGTGCGCCCGTGGGGACCCCCTCCCCCCTCCTGTGGGCCGGGGGGACCCCCTGCCTTCCTCCCCTGTGGGCCGGGGGGACCCTTCCCCCCTCCCCCCCTCCCTTGTGGGCCGTGGGGACCCCCTCCCCCCCTCTCGTGTGGGCTGGGGGGACCCCCTCTCCCCCCTCACCGGTGCGCCCGTGGAGACCCCCTCCCCCCCTCCCCTGTGGGCCGGGGGCCCCCTCACCGGTGCGCCCGTGGGGACCCCCTCCCCCCCTCCCCTGTGGGCCGGGGGCCCCCTCACCGGTGCGCCCGTGGGGACCCCCTCCCCCCCTCCCCTGTGGGCCGTGGGGACCCCCTCTCCCCCCTCACCGGTGCGCCCGTGGGGACCCCCTCCCCCCCTCCCCTGTGGGCCCGTGGGGACCCCCTCCCCCCTCCTGTGGGCCGGGGGGACCCCTCTGTGGGCCGGGGGCCCCCTCACCGGTGCGCCCGTGGGGACACTCGCAGTAGAAGGAGGCCACGCGGTCGTGGCAGGTGGCGCCGTGGAAGCAGGCGGCGCTGGCGCAGTCGTCGATGTTCTCGCTGCAGTCCTCGCCCGTCCAGCCGTTGACGCACACGCAGGTGTAGCCGCCCTGGGTGTTGTGGCACGTGCCGCCGTTCTGGCAGGCGTTGGGCATGAGCTGGCACTCGTCCATGTCCTTGGTGCAGTACTGACCTGCGGGCACGGGGCCATGGGGCCGGGCGGCGGCTGGGACTCCCAGCCCAGGCTGACCCGACCCCGGGGCAGGCCCGCCTCCACCAGGCAGCCCTCCAGGGCCGCTCGCTCGGGCCAGCGGCACCACGGCCTCCCCTTCGCGCTGGCACCGGCGGCTTTGACCTCTGCTGACTGCGCGCCCAGGTGCCCGGGGACCCACGCTGCCTGCCGTCCCCACCGCACGGTGGGCCCCAAGGTCCCACCCAACCAGCTGGGCTCAAACCCGGGGAGCGGACTCTGGCAGAGGGCGGCTGGGCCCGGGCAGCCATGCCCACGTCCACACTGAGCCCCGGCCCTGGGCAGAGGGGCTGCCCGGCCACCACCCTCCCGCCGGCCCGCGCGGCCCTCCCCGCCGCCTCCTGGGGCGCAGGACGGGGCACGTGCCTGTCCACTCGGGCGGGCAGCGGCAGTTGTAGGTGTTGACGCCGTCCACGCAGGCGCCCCCGTTCTGGCAGCTGTGTCCCGGGCAGTCGTCGATGTTCTCCTCGCAGTTCTGGCCGGTGAAGCCTGGGGGAGCGGCCGGCCGTCAGCCCCGTCTGCCCCGCCCTGCGGCGCCTTGGGGTCCGTACCCCAGCCCCGCCCTCCCCTCTCTGTGACCACGGCACGTTTCTCTCCCGGAATCATCTGGAAAGGGCATCTGGGCCCGGCCGGCGTGGCTCAGCGGTTGAGCATCGACCTATGAACCAGGTCACAGTTCAATTCCCGGTCAGGGCCCTGGCTGCGGGCTCCATCCCCAGTGGGGGGCGGGCAGGAGGCAGCCCATGCATGGTTCTCTCTCATCATTGATGTTTTTCTCCCACTCCCTCTCTCTCTGACGTCAATAAAAACATATATGTATATGTGAGTGCATGTGTATTTTTCAAAAGGGCAGTTGGACGGACAGATTCACGGGCACAGAAACCCTTCTGCGGCCGGGAGCGCCGGTGGCTCCGTGGAGGGCCTGCCTGCGGGCCAGGCGCTGTGCGGGGTGCGGGGCCACCGATACCTCATTGGGCAGGAGCTGCAGGGCACGGGGTGGGCAGGACCAGGTGGGCAGTCCTAGGGGAGCCCAGAGCCGCTGTGCCCAGCTCCTCCCAACCCGGGGCCCACCTCCCGGGGCCTCCCCGCCCGTCAACTGTCCACCAGGCACCGCCCGGTCAGCCGTCAGGGCGGCGGTGTGAACGGCAGCAGCGAACGGCAGCCCGTTACCGATGGCCTCTTCCCCCCAAGCCTCTGACCCGCTGCCCGCAGACCGGGTGCCCCCGCCCCGCCCCACCCCCGGAGCCAAAGCCAAATGGAAGCCGGTGGTTCGGGGAGCACCCCACATCAGTCAGGCCCCCGCTCTGCCTCCCGCTATGCTGGGGGCCCCACGCCTCAAAGGACCTCCTTCTGAAGCGGGTGGGGCTGGCGGGTCAGAGAGCTGGGCTCCCCGCCCGCCCAGGAGGGCCAGCACGGGGGAGGTCTGATCAGAGAGCCTGGGGGCCGGGCCGGGCCGGGGGGCTGGGCCCTCACTCCCCACGGCCGCGGAGAGGCCGGCGGCGGGAGGCGGGCGGGCAGGGGGGCCCCAGTGCGGCAGGAAGCCCGGGCCTTGCGTCTGCATGACGGCGAGAACACACTTCCTCTTTGTGGGGGGGGTCTGGGCGGTGGCGTGGGGACGGGGGCCCGGCCGTGCCGTGCCCTGAGTAACCACGCCCCCCCACCCCCGCTGGGTCCCACCTCCCCGTCGCGCGCTGAGAGACCAAAGGTTTCACCATTGTTTGAGGTCGCCAGCAACGAAGGCAACCGGCGTGAGCCGGTGCTGTGGCGCTGGGGCAGAGGGGGTTCGGGTGCCTGCCCTGCCCCACCCCACATCACCCAGGGGAGACCCCGGAGTCGGGAGGCAGGGAGGGAAGCCCCAGGGTACACGGGCGAGTGCGCCTGAGGTGGGGAGCTCTGCGGGTGTACCGGGCTCCGGGGCCCCTGGACGAGAGGACCCCAAGTGGCTGTGCCAAGGAGTTCCCCCCAGACTGGACCAGGGCCAGGCCTCCCCTAGGAGCCCTCCTGGGGCCGCAGGGTCCTGGGCCCCGGGGGTTGTGGGCCCCGCTGTCCGGTCATAGCAGCGCCCACCCGTCAGGAGCGGGCAGGGGGCCTGGGGTGGCGCCCGGCCCGGGCCGTCCTCTCCTCCTAACGCCATTCCTTCCTCGGGGCCGGCTGCACGCCCCCCCTGCCCCCCGGCCCCGTCTGATCCGTGCTGGCGCCCCGTCCCGCCCCCGCCGGCGCCGTACCTGGCAGGCAGGCGCACTCGTGCGTGGTGTCGCCCGTGGGCCGGCAGGTGCCGCCGTTCTGGCAGGGCGAGGGGCTGCAGGGCACGTAGGGCAGCTCGCAGCGGGGCCCGGTGTGGGTGGCGCGGCAGGCGCAGCGGAAGGAGCCCACCTCGTTGAGGCAGGTGCCCCCGTTGCGGCAGGGCGGGGGGCTCAGGCCGCACTCGTTCACGTCCTGCCGGCAGGTGGCGCCGTGGAAGCCGGGCGGGCAGCGGCAGATGAAGGTGGCCTCGAAGGGGTGGCACTCGCCGCCGTTGGCACAGGGGTTGGAGGCGCAGGCGTCGGCCTGCTGGCACGTCTTCCCTGGAGGGCGAGTCGGTCAGAGGGGCGCTCCGGCCGCCCTGCTCCCCACGGCGCCCCACCCCCCAGCGCCCGGAGGTGTGGGGCTGGGCTGGGCTCAGGAGCCCTCTCCTTAACCCCGGACCCGCCGCCCGACCCGGCCGCCTTCCGGTGGACGAGGGACGGGGTTCCAGAGGCTGAGCCCACACGCCCGGCAGCAGCCGCGGCGGCGAGAGGGGCCGGCGACAGCAGACCCACGGCCCGGGCTGCAGTGGGGGCTCCGGTGGAGGCCCAGGGCCTCCTCCAGCCCACCCTCCCGAGGGGGGACGGGGGTCTGGCCGCCTCACCTGACCAGCCGGGCGGGCACAGGCACTTGTAGTCGGCGAGCGTGAGCAGCTCGCAGGAGCCGCCGTTGCGGCAGGGGCTGGGCAGGCAGGCGTTGTCCTGGGGCGTCAGGCACAGGGGCCCCGAGAAGCCCAGGCGGCAGCTGCAGGCGTAGTCCACCCGGCCAGCCCGCTCCAGCACGTGGCACGTCCCGCCGTTCCTGCAGGGGGCGCTGAGGCAGGGGCTGGGCGCCTGGCACCGCTGGCCCACGAAGGCCCCGCTGCAGCTGTGGGCGCAAACAGGAAGCTGTCAGTCCACTGGCCGCCACCACTCAGCACCCGTCTGGGGTCCCCACCTGCCCCCCGCTCAGCACCTGCCTGGGGGGCGCCTGCCCCCCTCCCGCTCAGCACCCATCTGGGGTCCCCATGCCCCCCGCTCAGCACCCATCAGGAGGCAGCGGGCACAGCGGGCGGGCCGCCACCGGCTCTCCCAGGGGACGTGGCCCTGTCCTGGGACCAGGGCTGCGACCCCCACGCCGTGCCTGTGCCACGTGCCCCGAACTATGCGGTGCAGCAGCTAACTCACCCTCACCCCCTGGGGGCGGCTAAGACCAGGACCCGAGGACCGGCTGAGATGTCGAACCCACGTAGGCACCGCGGCTGCATCTCAGCCACCCGGGGCGGGGGGGCGCTCTGAACCCGCCGTGTCCCTGTCCCCCTCCGGCTTCCCCCACGAAGAGGCTCCGGGGACCTCGCCGGGGCTCAGCCTGGCACCCGCCCCACACACCCCACACCTCCACCCGGACTCGCTCCTTCCCTCTGGGATCAAGTCTTCCCCAGACACCAGGCCACCCGAGCTGGGATGGAACCCCACTTCACAGCGAGAGAAACGGAGGTACTGGTCCTTCCTGAGCGAGGGGGGTGGGGGCGGGCGGGGGCTGCCCCAAGGGCAGGCCTGTGCCCCAGAACATGGCAGGCACCGGGGAGCGGGGAGCCGGAGGGCCTCCTGCTTCCTCCCCCTGCTGGTGGCCGGCGCCTGGAGCTGGGACCGGCGCCTGGAGCTGGGACCGTACCCCCCCGCCCCCGCCCCTCTCCCCCCTGCCCCTCTCCCCCCCGCCCCCCCTGCCCCCCGCCCCCGCCCCGCCAAGGGCCCCGCTCGGCGGGAAGCTCAGCCAGGCGTGGCCTTCCCAGGGCAGAGCCGCTGAGGCCGAACGTGCGGCCCGCAGGGCCTGGGAAAGCGGCCCGGCTGTGCCCACGGCTCCGGGTACGGGTGTGTGTGTGTGTGTGTGTGTGTGTGTGTGTGAGACTGGCGGGGAGCCATGGGGTCCCCTGGGCATGGACCCTCCGCCTTCCAGAGCCCGCCGGAGGGCTGCCTGGCACCGCCTGGAGCTGTGGCCACCTCACACCGGGTCCAGCCTCCCTCCGCCCCTCGGTGCCCGGAGAGGCCGGCCTGGGGGCCGCGGGGACGGGCGGGTCTGAGAGTTTCTCAGCCGTCCGCTCCCTGCCCCCAGCCCGGAGGCCGGCCTCCCTGAGGGCTTTCTCTGCAGCCCGGCTTGGGCTCGGGCAGGGTGGACAGGGAGGACGCAAAATGGCCCCTCCGGCCCACCATCTGTTGCCAGAAGCCAAACGTCCCAAACCAACTGGCTCAGAGCAACAGCTGCCCCGCGGGGGGCCGAGCCACTCAGCCCGGCCGGGCAGACACCAGCCAGTGCGGGCTCCCATGAGGCCATGCTCCTGGGGCTCCCCCAGGCCTCACCCCCAGGGGGTCCCCCAGTCCTCACTGCCGGGGGTCCCCCAAGTCCTCACCACCCGGGGGTCCCCCAGGCCTCATTGCTCGGGGCCCCCCCAGTCCTCACCGCCCGGGGGGTCCCCCAGGCCTCACTACCGGGAGTCCCCCAGTCCTCACCACCTGGGGGTCCCCCAGGCCTCACCGCCCGGGGGTCCCCCAGGCCTCACCGCCTGGGTCCGGGGAGGCGGCTGGGCCGCCCTGTGTGTGGATCCAGTTACAGGCCGTGGCCCTGGCCTGAGCTCACTGGGAATGGGGGTGGGGGGCAGAGACAGCCCCTCCCCAGCCCTCAATGCCTCCATTGTCCGGCGGAGCTGGCGGCCGCTGCCCCTCGGAGAAAGGCTCTTTCTTCTGTCCCAGCGGCCGGCGGAGTGGGCAGCGGAGGGAGCGGGCAGAGGGCACTGCCCGCCTCTGCGGTGGAGCTGCCGGCCCGCCCCCTCCCTCTCTCTGCCCTACCAGCTCCAGGGGGAGGCAAGGCTGCGGGGCCTACACTCTGTGGGCGAGGCCTGGCCTTGGTCCCGGGACACACGGGGACCCTGCCACTACAGCACCCCCCTTCTGGACACCGGTGTGCCCACGTGGACCAGAGCCCGGCCCTGCAGGACTGAGCCCTGGAGCCTGGGCAGCGCCGGGGACACCCCCTTCTGCCCCGGTCCCGACGGGGACCCCCCAGGCACGGCGGCTGCGAGGCTGAGGCTGCTGGCGGAGGGACAAAGGCGGAGCAGGTGTGCCTGTGGCGGGGACGCGGCGGCAGCTGCTCCCGGCCGGCTGGGCGCGGGCGGAGCGCGGCTCCTCCTTGGGGAGCGGAGCTGAGAGGGCCCATTGTCCCTCCCGCCCGCCGGGCGGACGCACCGTGAAGGCACGCTGCCCGTCCGGGGGCTGGGCTGGGCCGGCCGGCCGCCACCCGCGCCCCCACCCGCACCCCGGGCAGGGCCGCGGGGAGGAGCAGCCTGGGGCGGGGCGGCGCCGAGGCAGGTGCTTGTGGGGCGGGCGGGCTCAGGTGCAGCGGGCGGAGGACGCAGGTGAGCAGTCCGGGCTGGGGAGTCCCGAGGCCGCTCCTGCCTGACCCCTCGGCCCAGCTCCAGGCGGCCCCAGCCCTCACCGCTCAGCCCCTGCCTCCCAGCCTGGCCACAACGCCCATCTCCCCGCGGCCAGACACCTGCCGCCCTGCGGCCAGACGTCCCCAGAAGGTGGCTCCAGGCGGAGCGCCGGCCTGTGGAGGGCCTGGTTCCATCCCCGATCAGGACACACGCCCAGGCTGCGAGCTCCAACCCAGGAGGAGGCAGCCCATCGACGATGTTTCTCTCCCCTCCCCCTTGCTCTCTGAAATCCATCCACACATGCACATATAATACATGTGCATACATGTGCACACATATGTACATACATGTGCACGCGGAGCGTGGGAGGGACCACACGGCCTGTGGCCAGCCTGTCCTCCACACCTGTCCTGGCGGGCAGTGTGTGTCGGGGCAGCTGCCCAGGTCGGCGAGGGGAGTCGCACCTGATGTTGGCCTGGACTCGGGGCTTCCCAAAGTCACCCCCCCCCCCCCGCCTCTCCCTCGGACAGACAGCCTGAGGACCCGTCCACCCACCGCCGGCTCCCGCCCTGGCCCCCCGGTGGCCCCCCAGTGTGTGCCTTCCTGCTCCCTCCTGGAGGGGTCCCTCCGGCTGCTCCCCACTCGCCTTCCCTCCAGCGGGGGTTCGGGACTGGCTTCCGGCAGCGCCTCCCGCCGCCCGGAGCGCCAAATGGCTCGGGGCCTGTTCCCCCCGCCCCCCCGCCCCCCGCGTCCACAGAAATGCGACCCCAGAAAGCCTCCGGAGGCAGATGTTGCCGCGACCTTTCACCCGGGACTAATTCTAAACGGCGCTGTTTTCCTTTCTGAGCGGGCGGCCATCTGCCACCCCCAGGGGAGCGGTGACAGGTCCCTCCGCCCAAGCAGCAAAGGGGGGGCCACGGGGAGTGGGGAGCCCAGAGGCCCCCCCCGTGGGAGCCGCCCAGCAGGAGCCGGACCAGGGCAGCGGCTCTGGGGCTCCATCGCCGGGCGGCACGCCGTTCCGCCAGCAGAGGGGCAGCACCGCTCTCCTGGCACAGCGGCCGCCCTGCCTGGCCCGACCGCAGCGGCCGTGTGCTGCCAGCGGCCACGTCTGCTGGGCCGGGGCCCCCCCTCCCCAAAGGTGGGCAGCGGCCGAGGCTCCCTGATGCCGTCCCCAGCCCCTGAGCACCCAGCCGAGCGCCCCCACGGCCCCTGGGGAAGGAGCCGGAAGGAGCCGGTCCTGGACCAGCAGGACTGCCCGGGTGTCCAGGGGAGGGCGGGCTCCACCCCTGCCACCCCAGGCAGCCCCTCAGCCCACCTCCTGCCCCCTCGAAGCGGTCACCCTGACGGCACAGTCCCCGGGGCCTGTCCCGCAGCCAGAGGCCCACAACCCTCACGCTCCCTCAGCCCCCGCCCCCCATCCCCGCCCAGGAAGGAGCCTCAGCTCTGTATGTTCCAACCAGCAGGGCCCACTGCTGCTGAGGCTGGGGGTGCAGACGGCTCGGGGCAGCCCTCGCCCCCCAGATCCTGGCCTTTCGGTTCTAAGCAAAGACCCACGAGGCCCCTCAGCCCTCCACCCCAACCACCAAGACAGGCCCAGACCCAGGGCCGCGGCCACCGCCCCGGGCAGCGGGGCCAGGAGCTTCAGAAACCTCGGGGGATAAAACTGGGCGAATGTGCCAGGGAATTGCTCCCCGCCTCCCCCACCCCCCAGCCCCCGGGACAAGGAGCCGCAGCAGGAGGGTCCCAGGTCCCTTTCAAACCTGCAGACACCTTTGTCCAGACCCCTGCCCACCTGCCTGAGCGCTGGCCTGCGCCGCAGGATCCCTCCCACCTCTGCTGCTCCCAGCCCCTTCTCCCGCCCACAGGCAGTCAGGGCTCAGGGTGGGGGTCAGGGTGCAAGGCCAGGCTCCAGGGCCTCAGGAGCAGGAGAGGGGCAGGGTGCAGCCCGTCTCCCCCCCCCCCCCCCCCCCCCCCGAGAACGGGCAGCCAGGTCTAATGCTGACAGACCCCAACCCCAAACATCAGCCGCCCTCAGAGCAGAATGGCAGCGGGGGTGGGGGTTGGGGGGAAGGGGGTGCAGAGGGCGCTGTGGGCCCTGCAGGCCCTGCTTTCCGCACCCCCCCAGCTGCTGGGGGGCCGGGCCCCGCCGGAGCCTCTTTCCCAGGCTGCCCGGGTGAGAGGCGCAGAGGAGGAAGGGCAGGAAGAGGGGCTTCCGTCCTGGCTCCGGGGAAGCCCTTTGTGTGGGGGCCGGAGCCGTCCTCCCGGAAGTGAGCGCTCCCACGCGGAACACAATGCCCCCATTGTCCCCCCCCCATGTGGGAAGTGGGAAGGGACGGAAAGGCCAGGGCAGAGGGCAGCCGACTTCCCGGACACGGCCCAGCTGCCGGGCCGGAGCAGCGCAGGCTGGGCTCCCACCGAGCGCCATGGGGGGCGCCCCATGGGCGGAGGGAGCAGGGCCTCCGCCTGGTCCCCGAAAGACAGCGCCTCGAGCTGGAGACAAGGCTGGGGTGTGGGTCCCCCCTGGGCTCTCCTGGACAGCGCCCCCCCCCCCCCCGACGGCCTGGGATGAGCCTGCAGAGCCCCCCGCGCTGCCTGGGCCTCTGCCCGCTCCCCGCTCCCCGCAGGCGAGCCGGTGCCGTAGGATCGATGGCCGCAAGGCGGGCGCCGAGGACTTAATCCCAAACTCGATTAATTAAGTCCGAGGCTGCCGCCGAGCTCCCAAAGCCGCCCATCCCGCCCGGCTGCCCCACTCCCCGAGAGGCTGGCGGGGGCGCTGTGCTCCCGGCCAGGCCGGCCGGCTCTCCGCAGCCCTGGCTCCGGGGTCGGTGTCCTGAGAACTCAGGGGGCGGCACCAGGACCCCTCACTGTGGTCCCAGCAAGAGGAGGGGGTGCCCCTGCACTTCCCGCCGGGACCTGCAGCCCGTTCCCACCCGTTCCCCCAGAACAGGGGCTCAGGCAGGCTGCCCCCTCACCCCGGAGGTGCCAGACTCCGAGGGGAGTGTGCAGGCTGGGGGAGGGGGCTGGGCCGTGGGCACAGGGAGGGGGTGCCTGCATCTCTCCCCGGCCCCCTGGTCCAGGACGGGCGGGGGCCAGCAGACAATGCGTTCTTACATCCCCCCACCCCCCCCACCCCCGTGGCTGCACACACACCTGGCTGGGGTGCTCTGGGTGGGAGGCCTGGGCACTGGGGCACCTCCTGCCGGCTTCCAGGGGCCCCAGCTCCTCGCACCCCCTCTGGCCAGCGCTGGACGCCTGTTCCCGCCCGCTGGCACTGGCATGAGGGGCCGGAGCCCGCAGCTGGCTGGCCGCTGGGCACTCCTCCCCACTCCCAGGACACCCTCCACGCTGGGCAGCAGGACCCTGGCAGGGCCGGCCGGGCTGCCCCGAGGAAGCCACAGTGTGAGGCACCGGCTCCCGTGATGGCCCCGTCTGGGGTCCCCAGCCCCCCTTTCCCCCGGCCTTCTCTCCCCGTCACATCAGCGGGCGCTCCAGCCCCGCCCCCCCGCTCGGCCGACCACAGGCTCCCAGGCTCCCGCCCCAGCCTGCATGTGGCCGCTGCTCCCCTGGCTGTCCCCCCCCCGCTCCCCACGCCCAGCACAGCCCCCCGGTGCCTGGGGACACAGCCACGGCGGGGAGTCAGGCCAGGCCCTGCACCCAGGCCAGGGCAGACCTGAGGAGGGAGGCCCACAGGTCACACCCTGGGGACCCTGGGGCCCGGCCAGTGGCCTGGGCCAGGGCCAGGGGGGCTTCCAAACGGGAAAGCCAGAGGGTCCCGGCCTGTGCCGGGCCCGGTGCCCTCATGACCTTGCCCGAAGCCAGCAGCCGTCTGGCCCCTGAGGAGCCCGCGAGGCAGGAACGGCTCTGGAGTAGAACGTGGAGGCCGCTCAGAGCCGGGGCGGGGACACACACACACACACACACACACACACCCCTCCAGGGACCCCATCTCCCTCCACGGCCGGTGCCTCCGCAGCGGCTCAGAGGACTCGGAGCTAAAGCCACAGGCAGGGAGGCCGCACTCTGGAGGGGGCTTCCCTGAGGGGTCACCGTCCTCCCAGGAGGAGGGCTCAGAGAGGCCACGCCCCCCGTGTGGGAGGCAGGGTGGCGCCAGGGCCTGTGCCATCGACGGCCAGCGCCGTGGAGCCGGTAACAGGGAGGCCCAGACACCCGACCGGCCAGGACGCGCCTCCCTGAGCCGAAGCCAGGCTGCCCGGGCCAGGGTGCCCGCCAGACCCGGGTGCGGGCACACCGAGGCCGGAGCCCCCCCACCGTGCCACGTGGGCACAGCTCCGGGTGACCGGGCTCTCACCAGGCGGGGAGGCCTCCTCGCCTGACCCCTGCGCCGGGGGGGAGAGGGGGTCTACTATGGGGGGGGCCTCCAGGGGGAAGCAGGAGGCCCAGCGGGGTCACGTCACCGGGCTTCCAAGGAAGGAGGAAGCGGCAGAGGCCCCAGCCGGCGCCTCTTACTGAAAAGCTGTCGGGGAAAACACGCTCTGCGCCGGCTGCTCCCCCAAACCACGCTCATTTCCGGTAACTGCCGCTTCCACTCGTCAGCCCACACCCAGAGGAAACGGCGGGGGCGGTCCCTGAGCCACGGCCGTCCGTCCTGCTGCTCAGACAGGGACAGTCTCCCCGAATCCACCCCAGCCTGCAGCAGCCCGGGGCCTGGCGATGGGCAGAGGCGAGTCTGCTGCAAAAACGGGGGACACACCCCCCTGCGCTGAGCCGCTTAGGAACTCGGGGCCCCCAGAGGTCTAGCTGCCCCACCCCCCAGGCCCCGGGCAGAGCCTGTGGCTCAGCTGTGACTCAGGAGCCAAGCTACTGCCTCAGGCCCAGCCTATGACCTATGACCTATGGTCTAGGGCCTGTGAACCATGACGGGGACCTGCCTGCCAGAGGCTTGGCCTTGGCCTTTGGGGTGTCACCCGAGTGACAAGGGGACCAGTTTTTACACAGCTTAAAGAACAGCAACGCAAGCTTCAGCATCCAGCCCAGGGGCACCCCCAACCCCCCACCCCCATCGCTGTGGGCGTGACCACGGCCACTCAAGCTCCGTGACCAGCCTGGGCTCAGCCTGATCAATTCCCCACCAGCGAGCAGCTCCCTCTGAGCCCCGGCCCCCTGTCACTCACACACACACACACACACACACACACACACACCCCGTCCCCTCCGGCCCCAGCAGCCCCCTGCAGGGGCCAGGTGAGCCCAGTGCCTGGCGGCAGGGCCTCCCCTTGGGGACAGCGGCATCTGGGCCTGTCCGATCCTGAGGCCCCCAGGCCAGGGCCTGGCAGCTGAGTCTGAGTCACCCCAGCCCCCACCTGACCCCACGCCCTGCCACACAGGTGAGGCCGGGACCGTGGGCGAGGAGGCAGGACTCGGAGAGCCACACGGTGAGCCCTCCGGACCCGGGGTCCTCCCAGGACACGCCGAGCCCAGAGGCTGCCCCAGCCCCAGCTCAGGAGCCCCAAGGGCTGGGCTCCGGACGGGGGAGGGTGTGTGTGTGATGGCTGCTCACCCCTGACACGGGCCACACACACCCGATGGGCAGCCCCCACCCAAAGCAGCACTTCACACCCCCCAACCCCCGGGAAGTCACAGTCTCCAGGCCCTGAGCCTGGGGGGCATGGAGGAGGGGGAGGGGCCACATTTCCCAGAATGCTTCTGTCTCAGGGGCAGTGGGTTTGGGGGAGGGTACGGGAGGGGGGACCTGCAGCAAGAAGGGACCAATCGGGGGTGAAACCTGGGGAGGGGTTTCTGCTCCCAGAATGCCGTGGGCCTCACAGGGGACCGTGGAGCCCCACCCGGGAGACGGTGTTAACCTGCCCCGTCCAGGGTCCCCCGGCTGCTCCGGTGCCGGAGGGCAGCGTGAAGAGGGCCCCTCTATGTCTGAGCGTAGGGGCAGCTCCCGCTCCCACCGCCTCATGCTCTCGAGCTGGCGAGGGGCCCTGAGCACAGGGAGCCGCAGGCACGGCCGAGCTGACCCCCAGGACACAGGCCCCCTCGGGCTCCGTGCGCTGGGAGGCGGCCACCAGGCCAGGAACGGCACCGATCCTCCCGGGAGGCCTCCCGGCCACCGGCCACCACCATCCCCCTCTCCCCCCACCTCCCCTGGGTCACGTCCACGCCGGTCCCGGCCTCGGTGCCGGGCCCGTGCCCGCCGCTCTCGGGCGGTATAGGCAGGCGGGAGCCGGTGCCCGGGAGGGAAGCCCGGGACCCCTCGGGTGAGGAACCGGAACATGAGCAGCCTCCCAGAGAACCATCCAGAACGTGCACCGGGGCAGAAAGCAGGAATGCTTGCCGGGGGCCGGGGCCAGGGCGGGGGCGGGAGTGCCTGCCTAGTGGGCTTGAGGTCTGTCTGGCGTAAGGAAAGTTCTGGAACTGACTAGGTAACTGACATACTGAATGGCCACTGAGCGGTACCGTAAGCAGCTGGAACTGCAAAATGTGTATGTGCACGTGGCCACGGAGACACTGGTGAGTGCTCCCTGCTCCCCAGACCCAGTCTCAGGACGGGTAAGCGGGGCCCGGCCCCGTGGGGTGCCAGGAGGAGGAGGCCGGGCAGGAAAGGGCACCCTCGGCTGGCCCACCCTCCCCAGGGCGCCTGCCAATCACGTCTGCTCCCAGCAGGTGCGCCTCCGGAGGCCAGGAGGTGCGAATGGAGGCCGGGCGGCCCCAGACCCGCAGAACCTGCCTCGCCGCCTGGCCAGGCCGCACTCCCCGCACCTCTGCCCCCGCAGGCTGCCCCCGCCACCCCGGGCTCCGCAGGCCCCTCCTGGGGCCTGCTGGGGTGCAGCTGGGAGGGAGCTCGCTCAGAGGGGGAAACCGAGGCCCCGGAGGAGACGCGGGTCCGAGGGGGCACACAAACCACAGCCAGGCCGCTTCGCACCGTCCGAACCTCCAGGTGGCCCCTGGCCAGCCAGGCCCCCGCCCTGCCCCCCGCCCTGCCCCCTGCCCTGCTGGGAACCGTCAGGACCAGACACATCCTGACCCGCAGCCGGGCGCCCCGGGCCAGCCGCTCGTTAAACCTCCGGGAAGGCGGGAAGCTCGGACGGGCCTGCCCGGGCAGGCACGGCTCCCACGCCGGCCTCAGCCCCACCTCGCCAGCCTCAATGTTCCCACCTGTAAACTGGGCACATGAAAGGGCAGGGCAGCCACCACCTCTTCCCTCCCGGTGCGCGGAGCAGTCACTCCCGGGGCCCTCCTCTGGCACCCCAGCTCTGGGTCCCAGAGCCCTGACCACGCCCTCCTGCCTGGGCCCAGCGCCCCCTCCGAGCTGCTGAGCCGCGGAGTCCCAGCCGGCGGCTCGCCTGCCCCCACCCCTTCCTGAGAGGAGCGGTTTCTTTTTCTAAAAAACACGACTGCGATCTCGTCAATGGAAAACGCTGGCTGCCACCCCTCCCGCAGGGGGAGTCGGCGAGACTTTCTGGTTGACGCCGAGCGTGGACACGTGTTTCCAGCCCCCCCCCCCCCCCCCCGCGCCGTCCGAGGCCCCGGCACCGCGGACACGGTGGAAGTCCTGCAGCGGCCATCCTGCCCACCGCCCGAGGGCGGGGATGAGCCTCCACCGTCCTCCCCGCCCCACCCCCCCTCCGTCCTCCAGCTCCATCCTCCCCGCCCCCCCGCCCTCCCGCTCCGTCCTCCTGCTCCGTCCTCCCCGCCCCGCCCCCCCTCCGTCCTCCCGCTCCGTCCTCCCCGCCCCGCCCCCCCTCCGTCCTCCCGCTCCGTCCTCCCCGCCCCCGCCCCCCCTCCGTCCTCCCCGCCCCGTCCCCCCCTCTCCGTCCTCCCGCTCCGTCCTCCCCGCCCCGCCCCCCCTCCGTCCTCCTGCTCCGTCCTCCCCGCCCCCCCGCCCTCCCGCTCGGTCCTCCTGCTCCGTCCTCCCCGCCCCCCCCGCCCCGTCCTCCCGCTCTGTCATCCCCCCTCCATCCTCCCCGCTCCGCCCTCCCGCTCCGTCCTCCCCGCCCCGTCCCCCCCTCTCCGTCCTCCTGCTCCGTCCTCCCCGCCCCGCCCCCCTCCGTCCTCCCGCTCCGTCCTCCCGCTCTGTCATCCCCCCTCCGTCCTCCCCCCATCCCCCTCCGTCCTCCCCGCCCCGTCCCCCCCTCTCCGTCCTCCTGCTCCGTCCTCCCTGCCCCGTCCCCCCCCGCCCTCCCGCTCCGTCCTCCCTGCCCCGTCCTCCCCGCCCCATCCCCCCCTCCGTCCTCCTGCTCCGTCCTCCCCGCCCCCCCGCCCTCCCGCTGTCCTCCCACTGTCATCCCCCCTCCATCCTCCCTGCCCCGTCCCCCCCCGCCCCGTCCCTCCCTCTCCGTCCTCCCGCTCCGTCCTCCCACTCCGTCATCCCCACTCCGTCTTCCCTGCTCACTCCATCCTCCCTGCTCGGTCCTCCCCACCCCGTCCTCCCGCTCTGTCATCCCCCCTCCATCCTCCCTGTCCCGTCCTCCCCGCCCCATCCCCCCCTCCGTCCTCCCCGCCCTGTCCCCCCCTCTCCGCCCTCCCGCTCGGTCCTCCCGCTCTGTCATCCCCCCTCCGTCCTCCCCGCCCATCCCCCCCGCCCCGTCCCTCCCTCTCCGTCTTCCCCGCCCCCCCGCCCTCCCGCTCCGCCCTCCCGCTCTGTCATCCCCCCTCCATCCTCCCTGCCCCGTCCCCCCCTCCGTCCTCCCCGCCCCGCCCTCCCGGCCCCATCCCTCCCTCTCCGTCCTCCCACTCCGTCCTCCCACTCCGTCATCCCCCCTCCGTCCTCCCTGCTCACTCCATCCTCCCTGCTCGGTCCTCCCCGCCCCGTCCTCCCGCTCTGTCATCCCCGCTCCATCCTCCGGCCCCGTCCTCCCCGCCCCATCCTCCCCGCTCACCAGGACGGCCTGTGACTCAGTGGAAACAGCCAGGCCCGTGACAGACACACAGAGCCCGTCCCTCGAAGCCCGCCACTTCCTGCCGGCACCTGAGCCCCGTTAACGGGAAGTCGTGGTCTCGGCCTGTTTCCTCGAGGGGCCGGGCGGACGGGGCGGCAGGAGGGGCCGGGAGGACCGGGCGGCGGCAGGAGGGGCCGGGCGGACGGGGCGGCGGGAGGGGCCGGGCGGACGGGGCGGCAGGAGGTGCCGGGAGGACCGGGCGGCGGCAGGAGGGGCCGGGAGGACCGGGCGGCGGCAGGAGGGGCCGGGCGGACGGGGCGGCAGGAGGAGGGGCCGGGAGGACCGGGCGGCAGCTGAAGGGGCCGGGAGGACCGGGCGGCGGCAGGAGGGGCCGGGAGGACGGGGCGGCGGGAGGGGCCGGGCGGACGGGGCGGCGGGAGGGGCCGGGCGGACGGGGCGGCAGGAGGTGCCGGGAGGACCGGGCGGCGGCAGGAGGGGCCGGGCGGACGGGGCGGCGGGAGGGGCCGGGCGGACGGGGCGGCAGGAGGGGCCGGGAGGACTGGGCGGCGGCGGGAGGGGCCGGGAGGACCGGGCGGCGGCCGAAGGGGCCGGGAGGACGGGGCGGTGGCAGGAGGGGCCGGGAGGACGGGGCGGCGGCAGGAGGGGCCGGGAGGACGGGGCGGCGGCGGGAGGGGCCGGGAGGACGGGGCGGCAGGAGGGGCCGGGAGGACCGGGCGGCGGCAGGAGGGGCCGGGAGGACCGGGCGGCGGCAGGAGGGGCCGGGAGGACCGGGCGGCGGCAGGAGGGGCCGGGAGGACCGGGCGGCGGCAGGAGGGGCCGGGAGGACCGGGCGGCAGGAGGAGCCGGGAGGACCGGGCGGCAGCTGAAGGGGCCGGGAGGACCGGGCGGCGGCGGGAGGGGCCGGGAGGACCGGGCGGCGGCCGAAGGGGCCGGGAGGATGGGGCGGCGGCAGGAGGGGCCGGGAGGACCGGGCGGCAGCCGAAGGGGCGGCTGGACAAGCCGGGCTGTGTGACCCCAGGGCCGCGCGCAGCCTCTCTGTGCCTCTCGCTCTCCCGGGCCTGGGCTGCCCCAGCTCCACGCTCACCTCCGCCGGCCACCGCACGGGAGCGCCCCCCTGCCCGCGCTCAGGAGAGCGGTTCCCGGAGCCGGCGTGCCCGTGCGAGCAGACCCGGCACACGGCGGGCACAGACGGAGGCGAGGGAGCCGCGTGGAGCGTCGTGGCCACTACCTCCTCCCCAGGCGGTGCTGGCCGGCCCCCGGGCAGCCCCTCCCGTGCTGTCCAAACCGACACATTAGCCAACTCAACGCGGAGAAGGAGGATCCCGAAACCGCGCCGTCAGCTCGAAAGGAGAAGGCGGAGAAAGGGCCGCCCGGGGCCGGGGCGTGCGCCTTACCCACGAGAGGCAGCTGGGAGACCTCGTCCCGGAGGGGTCAGAGGTCAGCTGGCCCTGCGACCCAACCAGGAGGGCCCGGGGCTGCAGGCCCCCGCCCGCCCGCCCGCCCGCCGGCCGCTGCCCCCGGCTCCGGGCTCCGGGCTGGCCGCTGCTGTGATCCCCTGACTTTCACACAGGCCGGGGGAGCGTCCTCTTGCAGGGGTCCTCAAACTGTTTAAAGTGGGGGCCAGATCACGGTCCCTCAGAGAGCCGGACTATATGAACTACTAATTCCTACTGTAACACCTCGGCTGCGCTCACTGCCCAAAAGACCTGGCGGGCCGGATCAGACTCCTCTGCGGGCCGCATGGGGCCCGCGGGCCGTAGTTTGAAGACGCCTGTTTAGGGCCTCAGGGTGCCCTCGCAGGGCACAGGCCCAGGTTGCAGGCTCCATCCCCGGTGGGGGGAGTGCAGGAGGCAGCCGGTCCATGATTCTCTCTCATCACTGATGTTTCTCTCCCCCCCCTTTCCTCTCTGAAACCAGTAAAACTAAAAGGGGGAGCCCACATCAGCACCCCCTCAGCACCACGCACCGGCTCCGGGGGGCAGTGACCCTCCCTGGGCCGCACACAGCGTGTGCAGAGGGCCCCGTCCTCCCGGGGGCCTTCCTGGGACGCGTCTGCACGGCGGCTCGCTCCCCCCGGCACCTGACGCGGCCTCGGGGGCGGTCCCTCCCGCTGGGGTGGAGACGGTGATTCACCAGGTACAGACGTGTCTGGCTCTGTGACCCGCTCTTTCCCACGCGCTGTCCGTAAACCGGCACAGGCAGAATTCCCGGGGCCGGCCGGCGGGGCACAGGGAGCGCCCCCAGGGAGCCGCGGGGGGCGGGGCGAGCGGCCACGCCGGCCTCACAGCTGGCCCGGCGGGCCGCCCTGGCCTGGTCTCCCCTCCCGCCCGGCCTGCCCAGAGGCAGGGCCTGAGGATGCTTCCGCTCCTCTTCCGAGTGGGTCTGCGGGTGTGCACAATGGGGTCTCTGTGGGCCGCTCGGCCCAGTGCCAGGCCAGACCGAGGCGGGCTTCCCGCCAAGGAGGGGCACCAGGCCCGGGCCCACAGGCCGGCTCCGGCTGGCAGGGCTCCCCGGGCGCCGGGCTCGGGGGAGGAGGCCCATCGCACTGTCGCTCCGTCCCTCACGCCTCACCCTGAGGCCGGTGCGCGGCGGCGGCAGCCGGATCCCCAGGCACCCATTCCGGCCGGGGCAGCGGGTGGCACCGGCGTCGGCCAGGGCGCCCTCGGCCTCCCCCAGGCCATGCCGTCCCCGCTCCCGGTGGCACTGAGGAGACCCGGCCCCCACGCTGCCCGGCTCAGCACCCTCCCGCCTGCCCCAAACCCTCTGCAGAAGCACGGAGGACCCCCCCCCCATGCCTGCGCGGGCTGGCGGGAAGAGCGGTGCATTCTGGGAAGCCACGCATAATTAATCACACGGCATTAATCCGCCTCCCCCGACAATAGCCCCTGCACGTCCGCGGGGTCCCAGCTGTCGGCCCTGAATGAAGGGAAACGAGATTTAGGGCATCACGCGTCGGCGAGAGGGGAAAGAAAGGCCCCAAAAGCAAAAGGGAAAAAAAGTGGTGCGCATTCATTAGCGTCCCACAAACACAATCCCCTTTGTCCGGCAACTGCTCACAGGCCCCTAATTGGCCCCGTGCAGGCGGGGGCGAGGGGCGGCGGGGTTGTCAGGGGAATGGGCCCCGGGCCCCTGGAATGAGGGAGCCCCGATGGATGGCGGGACGGCGGCCGCTGCCGCGCGGCCTCCGGGGAGGAGGCCTCCCTGCCCCGCCAGCGCCTCCTCATTATTCCCGTCAGGGACGCATTCAAGTTGAAGGGCACAAGGAGAGCGTCCCCAAGGCTGGCGGGGACTCCCAGGCGGGCAGGCGGGCGGGCACCCCCCTCCCCAGCATGAGCTCGGTGCACAGCGGGGGGACCGGGGGCTGGGACGGGGACCCAAGACTCGGAGGGTGAGGGGCCAGGCGGTTGGGGGTCGGTGTAGAGCCGCGGATGCCAGGACAGAAACCACACGTCCAGTAGGTACCCCACCCCCCAAAACCAGAAGAAATGGGCACGGCCGCTACTGCCCACTGGTTCCAACTTCTGTCCCCCGGCCGGCGCACCTGAGGCCCCACCTGAGGCCGGAGGAGCACGCGGGCGGAGGGTGGGTTTGGCCGTGAAATAGCCCGTTTCTTGCCGAGAGGCGCGGCCTGCCAGGAGGAGCGGGAGCCGAGCGGGCGCTCACCTGCCCGGTGCCCCTGGGCTGGCGGGGGCGGGGGGCCCTCTAAAATGGCCCGCAGTCTCCCGGCAGGCCGATTGTCTCTGAGGACGCTGGGAGAACTGGGGCACCGGGAGTTCTCCCTCAGCACCCGGAGCCCGGCGGCCCACAGGGGGTGCCGGACCCTCCCGGGCCGGGCCAGCTCCACACGCACGTAACCGGGCTGATGAAGGGATTGCCAGACTCTGCCCAGTAAGAGCAGCACGTGACCGCGCCCGGCTCCTGGGCCATCTCCGGAGACAATGGCCCAGTGTTCTGTCCCTGCCGCCCGTCACCCGCCAGGCCGGGCCGGGCTCCCTCCGCCACAGAGCAGCCGGTCCCCCAGAGCAGCCGGTCCCCCAGAGCAGCCGGTCCCCCCAGAGCAGCGGGTCCCCCCAGAGCAGCCGGTCCCCCCAGAGCAGCCGGTCCCCCAGAGCAGCCGGTCCCCCCAGAGCAGCCGGTCCCCCAGAGCAGCCGGTCCCCCCAGAGCAGCGGGTCCCCCAGAGCAGCCAGTCCCCCAGAGCAGCCGGTCCCCCCAGAGCAGCCGCTCCCCCAGAGCAGCCGGTCCCCCCAGAGCAGCCGGTCCCTCCAGAGCAGCGGGTCCCCCAGAGCAGCGGGTCCCCCAGAGCAGCCGGTCCCCCCAGAGCAGCCGGTCCCCCCAGAGCAACAGGTCCCCCCAGAGCAGCCGGTCCCCCAGAGCAGCCGGTCCCCCCAGAGCAACAGGTCCCCTCAGAGCAACAGGTCCCCCCAGAGCAACAGGTCCCCCCAGAGCAGCCGGTCCCCCAGAGCAGCCGGTCCCCCAGAGCAACAGGTCCCCCCAGAGCAGCCGGTCCCCCAGAGCAGCGGTCCCCCCAGAGCAGCCGGTCCCCCAGAGCAGCCAGTTCCCCAGAGCAGCCGGTCCCCCCAGAGCAGCCAGTTCCCCAGAGCAACAGGTCCCCCCAGAGCAGCCGGTCCCCCAGAGCAGCCTGTCCCCCAGAGCAGCCGGTCCCCCCAGAGCAGCCGGTCTCCCCAGAGCAGCCGGTCCCCTCAGAGCAACAGGTCCCCTCAGAGCAGCCGGTCCCCCCAGAGCAACAGGTCCCCCCAGAGCAGCTGGTCCCCCCAGAGCAACAGGTCCCCCCAGAGCAGGAGGTCCCCCCAGAGCAGCCGGTCCCCCCAGAGCAGCCGGTCCCCCCAGAGCAGGACCCCCCCAGAGCAGGAGGCCCCCCAGAGCAGAAGGTCCCCCCAGAGCAGCCGGTCCCCCAGAGCAGGAGGCCCCCCCCAGAGCAGGAGGTCCCCCCAGAGCAGCCGGTCCCCCCAGAGCAGCCGGTCCCCCAGAGCAGCCGGTCCCCCCAGAGCAGGACCCCCCCCAGAGCAGCCGGTCCCCCCAG
Organism: Pipistrellus kuhlii; assembly: GCF_014108245.1. NCBI lineage: Eukaryota > Metazoa > Chordata > Mammalia > Chiroptera > Vespertilionidae > Pipistrellus > Pipistrellus kuhlii. The sequence goes on along the minus strand of NW_023425559.1, from coordinate 555,483 downwards.
AGCAGGAGGCCCCCCCAGAGCAGGAGGCCCCCCCAGAGCAGGAGGCCCCCCCAGAGCAGCCGGCCCGCCTGCGGCGCAGTGTACTCACACGCAGGCCTCCGTGCCGTTGGGGTGCGCTTCACACTTCCCGCCATTCAGGCAGGTCTCGCTGGGCTGGGAGCACCGCAGGCCTGGGGGGCGAGAGGGGAGGTCAGCTCCAGCACCCGGGGGCCACGCCGCGGCCACTGCCCACCCCTCACCTCCCCTTCTGCGTAATGGGGGTGCCCAGGGAGCCCCTGCATGAGCCCCAAGGGGCTTCCACATTCTGAAACGGGGAGCGGGAGGAGCGGCTGCCGGACGGCAGGTGCACGGGCGCTCCCCGTGGGGCAGGGCACCCCAAACGCCGCCCCAGGGCAGCGGGGGGGGGGGGGGCGGGCACCGTCCCAAACTGGCCCCCCACCCCGTCCTCGCGGGAGCCTGGCTGGGCCGGCCCTCCCCAGCCCCAGGGTTGTCCTGCTGTTCAAACAGCTCTGCGAGGGGGCAGCACCGGGCTGGGGGGGGGGGCGCACTTGGCTCCGGATCGTGGGAAAATGCGACAGCTGCAAGGCCGGCCGCCCCGCCCGCCAACAAAGCGCCCGCCGCCGGGAATCAGAGCGGCCCATTGTGGTGCCAGGCCGCCTCCTGGGGCACCGGGACTGCGCCCTGGGGACCGGCCCCGCCCCAGGACACCCAATACCCGCTCCCCGGGCACCTCCCGGCTGCGCCCCCACACGCCCCGAGGACGGAGCCGCCGTTTGCAGGATCTCACCCCATAAGAGGAGTTATCGCCCCCCCCTTCCCAGGGCGGGGTAAATCTAGCCCCTCGGAAGCCGGGGAGCGGCGGGGAGCCCTGCCTTCTGGAAGCGGGGAGGTAACTCCTGCAACTTTTGGGAAAACTGAATGAATCGCAGAGCCTCCTGGGGACCCCCTCCCAGCGCAGGGGAGACATGGACGAGCGCCCCTCCCCGCGCCAAGGTCTCAAACTTGAACACCAAAGTGAAAGTCCCCCAGGAGCAGCTGAATCCCCCACGCCCGCCCCCCCAAAACCTGTCTGCGAGCCAGGACGGGGCAGCGGCCTGCGGGGGGGGGGGGGCGCCCGGGACCCTGGGATCCCGGTCCGCGCCCCTGTCCCCGGCTTCGCGGAGCTCTGCCGCCTGGGCGGGGGATCGGGCCCACCGGGCGCCCCGCGACGCCCCCCGCCCAGGCGTGCGGCACCCGGACTCCACGCCCCGCGCCCCAACATCCGCTCCGGCGCGGGCCGGAGCCGGAGAAGAAAGATAAATGGCCCCGAAGCAACAGGAAACCAAACCGACTCGATTCAAATCGAAAAGGGGTGGGCAGTGCGCGCCCGGGGCCGGCCCCAGCGCAGCTGGTGGGGGCGCGAGACGGGACCGGGCCTCCGGGCTTCCCCCGATCCCGACCCCAACCCCAACCCCGGCCCCGGCCCCGACCGCAACCCCGGCCCCGACTCCAACCTGGCCCCGGAGCGGGCGGCCGGGAAGGGGCAGCCCCCTCCGCATCGCAGCCCGGACCCCGCGGCGCCCTCCCGCCCTCCCCGCCCGGGGCGCGCGGTCCCCTCTCCCCCGCCCCGGCCACCGCTCCCACCCCGGGCGCGCGGCGCCGCCGAAGTTCCCGGAGGCGCGGGGAGTTGGCGGGGGGACGCCCTACCTCGTGCGCCCAGCGCGGGCAGCAGCGCCAGGCAGAGCAGCGGCGCCAGGAGCGGGGGCATGCTGCCCGCTGCCCGCCGCCCGATGCCCGCTGCCCGCCGCCCGCGTCCGGGGCTCCTGCTTCGCCGGGGGGGTCCCGCACCCCGCGCGCCGGGGATCCGCGGGCCGCTGCTTCTCCTCTCGGTGGCGGGCGGCTGGGCTCCGCGCCCTCAGTCTCGCTCCGCGCCCGGCTGGCTCCTCCGCTGCGCCCCGGACCCCGACCCGCACCCGCGCCCCTGCGCTCCCTCCCGCGGCCGCGGCGCTAGTGAGGAGCGGGGCGCCCCGCGCTCCGGCCCCGCCCCGGCCCCGCCCCTCCCGGCCCGGCCCGCCCCCGATCCCTCCGCGGCCCGCGCCCCCCGCCGCCCGCCGCGCCCCCCGCGTCCCGGCCAGCGCGCACCTCCCCGGCCGCACCTCCCCCGCCGGGCGCGCCGCCGGAGCCCGGTCCCCGGGGCGGGGGTCGGGGCGGGGGGCGGGCGGCCCGGGGACTACTTCTCCTCCGAAAGTTTTCCGAGGCCAGAAGTTTGCGGCGGAAGGATCCGCTCGGTGCCGCGACCAACGACAATTGGCACCATTTGCATCTCAATGGAGAGGAGGCCGAGGCTCCGGGGGAAGGGGGACCTGCGGGGAGGGGGCATGCCCGCGGGGAGCTGAGCCCCAGAGGCGGGGGCAGCGGCCAAAGCCAAGTTTAGGGACACCTGGCAGGAGCCCCGGGGCGCAGAGGCTGGAGACCCGGGCGCTGGGCCCAGGGGGGCGTGGGCCTCAGGCAGCCCCTGGTGTGGGCCTCCGGAGGCTCCTGGGGACCCCGGGGAGCAGCCTGGGCCGGAGGATTGCGCACCCGCCCCCCGCCCCCTGGGGACCCGCCTCCGGATGCTCCTGGGCCGCTTGGCTGTCCTGCCCCTTCCCCGGCGCCTCCGGCCTCTGGTGCCCGCACAGCGTGAGCGTGCGGCCTGGCAGACCCGCTGCTGGCACCCTGGGTCCTCCCACGTGCTGCTTCCGGAGGACGGGTCTCTCTGCGCCCATGTCAGACTGGGCATCCTGTGCCAAGGCGGGCTGAGCGCTGGACGTCCTACCTGCCTGCCACAGGCCTGGCACACCGGAGGGCACGGCCCCCCCCCGGGGTCAGACAGCCCGCCCTGCCCGCCAGGGCACTGAGCCGAGGCAGGAGGGCGTCTGTCCAGCTGGCATCTGGACTGGGTGGGCATCAGAGGGCGGGCAGCCTTCAAAAGTGCAGAGGGGCCTGGCCAGGGTCAGACACGGGA